>NC_142160.1:17293265-17445000 GCF_024610735.1 Ursus americanus | reverse complement strand
ATTGAAGTAGAATCCTTTGCGAGATAAGAATAGTGCCCTCAAGGTAGCCCACCTTTCTAAGGAATCGGTACTCTATTTCAGTGTGGTGCTGTCCCATTAGCGTCTCCCTTCCAACGAGGCAAATAAATAACATTTTATAATGTTTGCTTCTCACCCTTTCACTCCCAGATCTTCAAATGTAGATTTGTCACTATAATTCATTCTCCATGTGTGGATGGACAATTCTGTATTGGCCTCATTGTATTGACAAGAACACGTTTGTTTTTGTACCCTGTGCTAGTCCTTTTGCAAAGCAAGAATATTCAAGTGTTCATAGACATAAAAATTTCATCAGCTCTTTACTAAAGAAAAATCATCTTCCTATTAGTCCAAATTAACCTCATCTTTCTTTTAAAGCAACAACAACAAAATCCCAGACCTTCACATAGAATGGGCTTCTTAATGTTCAGGTGGACAGCTGGTATAGATTTTAGTTCTTCCATCCAAGAAGTACAGATTTAAGTGTGTCTGAGTGTTTACTTTCTGGGTTCATCCAAAACTGCTGAAATGGACTTCGGCATCAGACTAATGTAGTTTAATCTCAAGCTCTTATTGCTTACTTGCTTACCTCGGACATGGTACTTAACCTTTATAGCCTCCTATTTCTCATATGAAAAATGAGGATAATAGTAGAACCTCACATTTACAGTTGTTTTGAGGGTTACATAAGATACTGGTCCTAACATGCACGCAGTGGATGCTTAACAAATGTTAGTCAACCATTGCTTGCTCAGATGTTTTATGGGGCAGGTTGCTGTTGTATTTTGACTTAGTGATCACTACTTTGTATTTGGAAAGGTGAAAATGCACCTTTGCAAATCTTGATCTGCATGCCCTTGAGGTGACTTGGGTCTGTCACGTCATCTGAAGAGCCTGGGGTGTTCCTGCCTCATTGAACCCCCAGTCTTTCTCTCATTGAATTAATCCACTAGGAGCACAACTTTGAGAACACCACTTCTCTGCTCAAAAATTTTCCATGGCGGCTTGGAACTGACTCCCTTCAAGCACAAACTGCTTGGCATTCAAAAGCCCTTCCCCAGTTGCGCCCCTGGTCTACCCTTCTAGATATATCACGTTCCCTTTGCTGTCACCAAGGGAGGTCAATTGCATGCTTTTCCTAATATGTAAGTGTGCTGTCCCACCCCCTGACTTTATTCATATGGTTTACTCTGTCTGAAGTGGGCAGAGCCCTTTACTTCTAAAAAACCTACCTAACAGTTCCCTCTGCAAAACCTCTTATCTCTCCTGCTTGGAATCATCTCACTCCTGGAAGCATCTAGAATATGCTGTTTATGCTTCAATTGTGCAACCATCACACCTGACATTTCTTATTCCTATGTAAACTTCATGAAAGCAGTGACCATTTCTTACCCATATTTTTATTTGCCACAGTACTTAGCCCAGTCAAATCAGTGCTTCCCAAAGAAAAACCAGCCTTAAAAAAAGTTGCAATCTGCTAGTAGGTATTTACCCAAAGGATACAAAAATACGGATTCAAAGGGGTACATGCACCCCAATGTTTATAGCAGCATTATTAACAATAGCCAAAGTATGGAGAGAGCCCAAATGTCCATCGAATGGATAAAGAAGATGTATGTACACACACACACACACACACACACACACACACACGCACACACGAGGAGTATTACTCAGCCATCAAAAAGAATGAAATCTTGCCATTTGCAACCACATGGATAAAGCTAGAGTGTATTATGCTAAGTGAAATAAGTCAATCAGAGAAAGACAGATACCGTATGATCTCACTCATATGTAGAATTTAAGAAAGAAAACAGATGAACATATGGGAAAGGGGGAAAGAAAAAAGGAGAGAGGGAAACAAGTTATAATAGACTCTTAACAAGAGAGAACAAACCGAGGGTTGATGGAGAGAGGTGGATAGGAGATGGGCCAAATCAGTGATGGGTATTAAGGAGGGCACTTATCGGGGCGCCTGGGTGGCACAACGGTTAAGCGTCTGCCTTCGGCTCAGGGCGTGATCCTGGCGTTGTGGGATCGAGCCCCACATCAGGCTCCTCTGCTATGAGTCTGCTTCTTCCTCTCCCACTCCCCCTGCTTGTGTTCCCTCTCTCGCTGGCTGTCTCTATCTCTGTCAAATAAATAAATAAAATATTAAAAAAAAAAAAAAAAAGGAGGGCACTTATCATGATGAGCACTTACGTGTTGTATGTAAGTGAGGAATCACTGAATTCTACTCCAGAAACCAATCTTGCACTGTATGCTAACTACCTAAAATTTAAATACAAAGAAAAAAATTGCAATCTGTTGCAGACTAGGATGTTTGTATAATATCATAAAAATGAATTATTAGGAAAATGAAATGAAAACCAGACTTACTAAATACAAGCCTAAATATATCATTATTATAGTCAATAGACATATAATTATTCTCTCAAAGTGCAAAAATGTATTTAAACACTCAATTTCTGTACTTTTCTTATCTCCCACTAGTAAGTGCAGGGACTATGAGATAATAGAAAATATATGTATTGGTCTCTGCCCCCAGGTTCTGGCACAGAGCTCCTTAAACACTTTTAATTTCCTAATGATAAGAGCACGAGGAGCATCTTTTTTTCTAATATTTGGTCTTCCATCTTGTTTCCTGACACAGGGCTCCTAAAACCCTTGTAACTTCCTGGGAGATTGAAGTGTCTTTTTTTTTTAAATTAATTTATTTAAAAGAGAGAGAGAGAAAGTGAGCAGGGGAGGGGCAAAGGGAAAGAGAGAATCTTCAAGCAGAAACTCCCAGCTGAGCATAGAGCCTGACACAGAACTTGATCTCGACCCCAAGATCATGACCTGAGCCAAAACCAAGAGTTGGATGCTTAAGCAATGGAGCCACCCAGGCACCTCAGGAGTGTTTTGTTCTAATGAGGTGACTCTGGGTGGGCACCTGGATGGCTCCTGGATGGGGACTCATTACCAAAAGACTCAGCCATGATTAGAAGCTAGGAATTTTCACCGCCTTCCCCCCATTCTCCAGCGAGGGAACAGGGGCTGGAAATGGAGTTAATGATCGATCATACCTCCATGATGAAGCTTCCATAAAAGTCCTAGAAGCATAGGGTTTGGGGGGGCTTCCAGATTGGTGAACACATCCACCTACTGGGACAGTGACACACCCCAATTCCACCAGGACAGAAGCTCCTGCACTCAGGACTCTCCCAGACTTTGCACTGGGACATCTTCTTCATCTGGATGTTTATCTGTATCTTTTATCATACCCTTTAAAAAAGATTAAACTGGTAAACATAAGTGTTTCCCTGAGTTCTGTGAGCCACTCCAGCAAATTAATCAAACCCAAGGAGGGGCTTGTGGGAACCTCAGGTTTATAGCCGATGGGTCAGAAGCACAGGTAACAACCGGGACATGAGGCGGAGGGCGGTCTTGTGGGACTGAACCCATATGCTGTGGGATCCGACGCGAACTCTAAGCAGAGTATCAGAAGTGAGTTGAATTGTAGGACACCTAGCTGGTGTCATAGAACATTCCTTGGTTGGGGAAAACGCATACACTTCTGGTGTCAGAAGTATTGTGAGTGTGGTCATCGTGTCAGAGTAAAGGAGACACACAGGAGAAAAGCTGAGTTTTTCCAAGTTAGGCTGCCATAAATCCACAGGCCCTACACTGAGTAGCATGGCTATATGTAACGGCTATGTCTACATGTTAATTAGATAAGTCAATCCATGGAATAGGCAGTGCTTTATAACAAATTTTCTCCTGTGCTTTTCAACATATTCTTTAAGAATATGGGATAATTAATTATTGATAAACTGTGATGAAATTTGCCCACATTGGCTTGGTGATTTCTGACTCTTACATTGATGCATTTAAACAAACAAACCCAGATACGATTTTCTTTTTGAAAGGATAAAGGTGGAATGGGAAAATTGCTACATGACAGAAATTCAGAGATCCTCCCCACTGAAGAAAAATGAAAACTCTCATCTAGGCTTAGTGTTCTGCCTTAAATCATTTAACTTCAAGAAATATCTTTTAAATTGAAGAAGTATACATCACACAATTTACATGGTTAGTCAGGAATTACACTGAAAGTTCATTAAATCACATCTAGGGAATTTAAGTGAACTCAAGTAAGTAAATTAAGTGCTGAGTTAATTAAGTTGTTAATTAGTTAATTAACTGTTATAGTTTTAAGTGATGCCATTAACAAACTGACATAAATTTCAGTTTTACTTTCCTATATTTAGAAGGCCTTCACGGAACTGTAAAAGCTTGAGGGCCTAATTCTTTCCACAGAGTTTTGAACCAAATACTAACATATTTATAATAAGATTTTTATTATTTAGGGTTGAAGGCATTTTAAAACAATTTGTCTAATTGCTTTTTTTTTTTTGCTTTTGCAAATCAGAAGATACTCTCTTCATTTGCTTTTTCTTCTATAAAATAGAATATCTAAGTGAAATAAAGGTAAAAATACAGTACATAACCAGTTTGATGTATACCATCACATTTTTTTTTTTAAACTAAGCTCTATGGCCAATGTGGGGCTTGAATTCATGACCCAAGATCAAGAGTTGCATGCTCTACTGGCAGAACTAGCCAGGTGCCCCACAGTTCTTTTTGCTATGGTTTTTGGACATGAAGGTTTCAGAAAGGTGGATTCCAGTTATGTGCTATTAAACAAACCACCCCAAAACTTGGTGGCTTAAAATAGTAACAATCATGTGTATAGTCCACACATCTGCAAATTGGGTCAGGGTGCATGGGGAGAGCTCATCTGTCCTGCCAAGGACTGGATGGTCCATTCCAAGAAGGCTCATTCACATGTCTAGCAAGCTGGTGCTGGCTTCCGGCGGGGAGCTCAGCTAGGGTTGACTTCTGGAGCCTTGGTTCCTCTCCTCATGGCTCTCTCCACAGGGTTGTTTGGGCTTCATCACAGCATGGTGGCTGGACTTGAAGAGTGGGTTCCAAGAGGCCTTGATAGAAGTTGTAAGTCTTCAGCCTCAGAAATCCCAGAACGTCATTTTTGCGGTATTATGGTGGTCAGCCCAGACTCAAGGAGAGGGGGATTACTCCATCTTTCACTGGGAAAAGTACCAAAGATATAAAGGAGTAATTCAGTTCAGTAACTTAAGGAGGACATGGAAACTCACATAGTAGTTTTTGGATACTAAAGGTGGAGATCTAAAATTTTTCAGGGGAACCTGGCTTGCTTAGTCGGTAGAACGTGCGACTCTTGATCTTGGGGTTGTGAGTTTAAGCCCCACATGGGGTGTGGAGCCTACTTAAAAAAAAAAAGAACTTTGGGAGAGGCAGGTGGGGAATGGGTTAAATAGGTGATGGAGATTAAGGAGTGTGCTTGTTGCAATGAACACCAGGTGTTGTATGGATGTGTTGAACCATGATATTGTACACCTAAAACTAATATTGCACGGTATGTTAACTAACTGGAATTTAAATAAAAACTTGAAAAAATAAAATTCTTTTTTCATCTTTAAAAAAACAACAGGGGCACCTGGGTGGCGCAAGTCAGTTAAGTGTCTGACTCTTGGTTTGGTCTCGGGTCATGATCTCGGGGTCATGGGGTTGGGTTCCACACTCAGTGCGGAGTCTGCTTAAGACTCTGTCTCCCTCCGCCTCTGCCCCTCCCCTCTGTACTCTCTCTCTCTAAAATAAGTAAATAAATCTTTAAAAATAAAATAAAAATAATAGAATTATAAAATTTTTCCTCAGTTAGGGCTACCCCACAGTTAGTTGAACATTATGAGCAATACTGCAAGCAGATAATGTAATGGAAGGCACGGTAGTTCTGGACAGAATAATCTGGGTTTCAGTTAAGATTCTATTGTTCTATCTGAGAGATTTTGAGAAAGTTATTTAACCTTTCTAAGACTCTGTTTTCTGGTGTTTAAAAGAAGAATAAAAATATTGGCACTACTGGTGTACATCCCAGGTCAGGTGAGAAGCTCAAATGGGTTACTGTATAGAAAGAATGTATTTTAGGTGGAAAAACAAATTATATATGTATTGCTGGACATTCTTACTGCCAGAATGTATCTATTACATCATCTTCCTTATACACATCTGTTGTTAATTAGTTTATACTGCATTTTTATTTATTTGTGTATCAATAACCCAGAATTCTTGCCCTACTGTGTTCACTGGGAATTAAGATTGCATGACCTCAGGCAATTTGCTTATACATTGAGAGGGTACAATTCCTATAACCAGGAATGTAAGAGAAAGGGCATTTCCCCACCATTGGAAGTTTGGACTCTGGGACGGGTGGAGTTGGGGCGGTAATGGCACCTTAACCTTATATGGAAGTAATATCTGAAAGAGTGGTACTAGCTGGGGGCTCATGTGAGTTTCTGTATCCATCAGGCTGTAAATCTGGGAGCATGAGCCATGGCACAAAAGGGTATCAGTGGTTGCTAAGTGGTTGGGATTCGTGGTGGTGACCACGGTTTTGGCCCAGCAGAAGCTAAAATGATCTCAACTGGTCCTATTTAGGGTTTGTCATTAGTGACAATGCCAGGCAATTGAGCATCTGAGAGAAGCAAGCATTAGAGGTGAGGAAAGTAGAAAAAGGAATTGATTAAACTCCCCTTCATGCTTGATGAATTGCACTTTGATGCCCCAAAAGAGCGTGAGACAATCTGGTGTCTTCCTCATGAAGGCA
The DNA here is from genome assembly GCF_024610735.1 of Ursus americanus. Taxonomy (NCBI): domain Eukaryota; kingdom Metazoa; phylum Chordata; class Mammalia; order Carnivora; family Ursidae; genus Ursus; species Ursus americanus. The sequence continues at coordinate 17,438,294 of NC_142160.1, read as the reverse complement.
AAACTAAGTGGAGTGTCTGGGCCATCTACAGGGAAGGAATGTGCCTGTGGGTTGGGGCTTGTTCAAACATTAACTTAGCAGAATTAAGGAAGCCATAGACATTCCTCTAAAATTTCTCCAGGACTTTCTTTTACACCTGGATTAGTGTTGTACATCTCATCTCCTTTGCTAGGCATGACCTCCTTTAGGGCAGGACCCCCCCACCCACCCCAACAAAGGCAGGGCTTATAAAATGTTTGGTGAATTGTATTTCCAAATGAGTCTAAGATACACTGTAGCAGATGTTGGATTGGATACTGAAGAAGAGAGACCTTATTGCACCCTTATAATAAGTATTGGCTTCCTTAAAGATTAGAAAAGAGAAAGTGGTGGTAGACCACTCTGGGTGGTCCAGTCGGCTACTTTTTGCTGCCTGCCTGGAGCATCTAGTGCTCTCAGATGCAACTGATTGGCAAAAACTGGTGAGACAGGCTTGACTTCTAAAAGCTTCTAAAAGCTCACAACCACAGAATTATGCATGCACAACATTTACTTTGTAGAAGTGGAATTCTGCTCATGGTGCCAGCATCCATGTGAACTGGAGATGGCACCCGAGACTAATGTCCTGCATAGTGTGTGGGTAGAAATGGATACAGAGAGTGAATAAAACAGATATTCAATATGGCACTTAAGATGTACTTGTAGCAGCTTTTCTAAAGCAGTAGATCAATAAATAAATAAATAAATAAATAAATAAATAAATTCCCACTTCTCTGGACAGCCAGGACATAAGTTGTTTATCAAATAATGAGGTTTTTAGAATGTCCTGCGAGGACTATATGGGAAGCAGTGTTGATTGTCTATTCAAATATCTATTCTTTCTTTCTTCCTCAGTAAGAGAACTCAGAATTATTAGATCTGGCCACATGCCTAGCTGTAAAATGATATTTTATTCATAGATAGATAAGGGCACAAATAATAAGTATGCGGAGGTCTTAGATGGGGCTTTCCAAAGACCTTTTTCTGAAGGTGCAGAATTGGCTAGAAAGCACAGCCTTTGTGCCAATTCCTTCATTTTCTCTTCATCCTGCCTAGAATGGTAGGTGGAGTTGCAGCAGCCATCGTGGGACCAGGAGGCAAACCTGAGGAGGGAAATCACAATTAAGTTATTGGAGCAGAAAGAAAGAGCCTGTGCTCCAGATGACCATTGAGTGACCATTCCAGTCCTAGACTAGCCACTATTATTTTTGGTTTCTGTTAATAGAGGCCAAGAGAAGTTCTTTCTTCAGGGTATTGAATGCAATAAAATTATTTAAATAGTATAATTAACTTATTTTATGTATATTTTTAACCTTTCCTTGTTCCAGAAATGATTAAAGCTAGATTACAAGGATTCCTAAATTACAGGATAGCACAAACTAATATCAAAAGGTGGAAAAAAAGTAAAGGTATCAACAAGGAGTTCTTGAACATACTTTAATCTTTTGTCTCAATTTTATAATTCAAAATTACATCAGGATCTTTTTAAAAAAAGATTTATTTATTTATTTTAGAGAGACAGAGAGAGTGTGAGTGGGAGGGGGGGAGCAGAGGGAGAGAATCTCCAAGCAGACTCTCCACTGAACATGGAACCCAACACGGGGTTCAGTCCCACCACCCATGAGATCATGACCTTAGCCGAAACAAAGAGTTGGTCGCTCAACCAACTGAGCCACCCAGACACCCCTCAGAGTTATATAAGGATCTTTATTGACTTATGGCCATCATTATGGACATCATATGTTGGAAATTCCGGTTAGTAGAGAGTCCTGTTTAATTGAATGCCACTAGGGAGGTCTCAGGTTAGCATAATGGAGACTTCTAACTGGCCATCACTGAGTCAACTCATTACAGTAACTAATGCTCTCCACTTCTCTGTAAGACGTATCCATGCATGCTCCCTATAGTTGGTTGAGTAGCATCTTGTCCAGCAATCAGTCGTGCTTCTTACCAAATCTCTCTGTACCAATTGCACTTGTTATAGTAATTCTGTAATTTAATGAAATATTATGTGGTTTGGTGACCTGTAAGGGGGAAAGAAAAGAGTTGTTGCTCTGAAAACTAAGTCAAATGCTTGGAAAGACTATAGAAATGTATTTTCTGTAAAATTTTAACTTTTGGATCAGGTGTCAGGGAAGCCATTTGTAACCGGGGGAAAAAAATCAGTCAAAAGTCTTCTGATTGCTTTGGGACAATCTTTAAGTGATAGTGCGATATGAAAAAAAAGTCCATGGAGAGCTCCGAAAGAACAGACCCAGAAGCAAAAAAGATAGTCCTACATCCTAAATCAGTTAATACACATATATTTAAGTGTTTTAATTGAAAAGAAAGTGTTTAAGATATATATATATATATATATATATATATTTTTTTTTTTTAAATAATTCTCCATTCTGCCAGACATGTTAAGTACCTTATTCCATTAGGATGGGTAAGAGTACTGCTGTGTGTACAGAATTCACATAGTGTACGAATGTTAAATAAAGGGATGAAAATCCAGGGGGATTAAGCAGTGATTAAATGTACCAGGTGGCAAATAAGCGATGCTGGCATTCCTATTGCTATGTTATCCTGTGCTCTTGGGGGTGGATATTACTAATCAATCACGGTCTTCTGCAATCCGTCACTAATCGAGCCAGTCTTCAACCGGCTCCTTTTGATGTTGAACACCAGGAAGCCACCACCAGTTAATCAGTTGGCCATGACATTGAATCTGTCAACCCTGGCTTAGAGTAGAGTAGAGCGGTAGGCACAGATCATGGATTGGCATGTCACCCGAGGCTCTGCAGGTTGGAAATGTGTCAGGAAGATGTGCCAGGGGATCTGGGTGGACATCTACCATCCCTAGATTGCTGGGATCCGTCTGGCCAACCTCCTTCTTCTAGGCAATGTCCCTTTCCTTTTCACCCCATCAGTGCTTCTTTCCGAACTGTGCTCTGGAGGGAGAAGATGACCTTGTCAAAGAAAGGGCACGTTCTGTTGGGATGTGCTTTAGCATCACTGTGGCTGAGTTACACCCAGGCAGCTTGGCGTGATAGCTTGGCCCTGGCAGCAGAACGTCCAGATTTGACCCTGACATCACCACTTCTCAGCTCAGACCAAGGCAAGTTAACCTCTTCAAGTTTCTGTTATCAATAATGAGTTTATAAGGATTAAATGCAATAATGCAAGGAAAGCATAAAGGACTGGTTCCAGCATCTTCATACCCCCCATATAGCAGGGTTTTGTAAGCAGGAGTCCATGAGCTCTTTGAAATCCTATGCACATAATGCTCAGGATCCATGACTTTCATCAAATGCTCGAAGGAGTCTGGGACTAAAACAAAAGCAAACCAAAACAAGAAATACTTAAGGCTTTTCTTGTTTAGAGCCGTGCTTATCAAATTTTAATGAATCACCTAAAGATCTTGTTAAAATGCCAATTCTAATTTAGTAGGTCCCGAGTGGGGCCTGCGGCTCTGTGTTCTTGACAAGCTCCCAGTTGATGGTGATGCTGCTGACCCACGGACCACACTCTGAGTGGCCCACCCCTTTATCTCCTTCTTCTGCCGAGAGGCACTATAACATGATTATTAAAAGCATGAGCTCTGGGGCTGGACAGCCTGGGTTTGCTTTCTGCCTTGACCTCTACTAATTCTATAACCTTGGCCAAGCTGGGGAACTTCCCTCTGCCGCAGCTTCTTCAACCGTAAAATGGGGGAAATCATAGTACTTCCACAGTAGGGCTGATATGAGGGTTAAATGAGATAAAGAGTTGATAACAGTGCCTGAAGCATAGTGTGTGTTATTCTTAGTTTAGTTACCACCCTGTGAGCACACTCTCTGTTGCTACCGCCACATTCTTAGCGGTCTCAGATGACCTAGCATTCTCTGGATTGTGTCACGCTCAAAGCAATGTCTCCCACCAATGACACAGGGGTCAAATAAAATCGTAAAACATAAAATATCCCTCTCTTGGGGAGATAGATATAACAGGCAACACTTGTTTAGTTCACTGTCTTACAAGCTAATTTGATCACAGAATTTGGAACAGCTTTTTCCATGTAACTCCTAATTCACACGCGTAAGACCTGGTACCATAAAGTAGTAATCATGGGAGGGTGCTTCTGAAGAGGGGCAGGTGAAAGCAGGGTCACTCTGCCACGTAGGTGCTATTGCACCAGAGAGAGAGGGGTTCCTCCAGCTCGCTGCCGTGGAGAAGTGCAGCACCATCCTCCAGCTGAGTACCTGCCCTAGAGCACACGCCCCCACGAGGGCCTGGGCACTCCAGTGCATTCACCCCGTCCTGCTCTTGCCTCTGCCACATGCGTGCAGGCCTTTGGCTCACCCATGAACATGTGCCACCAAGACAGGAGCGGTTGGGACTGGGAAGACTTTCTCATCCAGCGCTATACTCGTGTCATAATTTTCCTTCTGCTGTCAGCGTGCTGTCTTTGGCACCTGATTCTCTTCTACCAGAACACGTAGAGACAATGATTCCTCTCTCTAACCCTGCCTTTTGGATCTAGATTTTTGTTTTTTGAAGGAAATAAAAGTTTGGGCTAAATAAAGAAGATGATCTCTGTTCTTTTCCCTCTTTTAAAAAAATGAGTTGGAGTATATTCAGATTGAAAGAACAGATTACATTTTATGATTTAACTAGCACAGAATTTTTTTTTTTTTTGAGTGTGAGTGGGGCAGGGGAAGGGGGAGAGCGAGAGGGAGAGAGAATCCTTAAGTGGGTTCCACGCTCAGCATGGAGCCTGATGTGGGGTTCGATCCCACAACCTGGAGATCATGACCTGAGCCAAAATCAAGAGTTTGACGCTTAACCAACTTAGCTACCCAGGCGCCCTCAGAATTTTCTTTCTAAGCCAACTTTATTGACCTACAATTTACAGTAAAAAATGCATTCACTTAAAATGTATAATTCCATGAGTTTTTTTTTTTTTTTAAAGATTTTATTTATTTATTCGACAGAGAGAGACAGCCAGCGAGAGAGGGAACACAAGCAGGGGGAGTGGGAGAGGAAGAAGCAGGCTCATAGCGGAAGAGCCTGACGTGGGACTCGATCCCGGAACGCCAGGATCACGCCCTGAGCTGAAGGCAGACGATTAACCGCTGTGCCACCCAGGCGCCCTAATTCCATGAGTTTTGACAAACATGTGTGACTGTGTAACCAATGCTATGTTCAAGATATAGAACATTTCCATCACCCCAAAAGGTTTGCTTATGTCCATTTGAAGTTTCTCCTGCTCCAGGTAACCAAACTGATTTAATTTCTGTCATCATGGACGCACCTGTTCTGGAAATAGAACTTTCATGTAAATGGAATCTTATAATGAACTATTTTCTATCTGGTGTGTTTTGCTCAGCATAATCTTTCAGAGAGTCATTATTTTTGTTATATGTATCACTATTATCAGTAGCAGAAATTTTTTTTTCTTTTTAAAAAACCTTTCTGTTAACTCTGCTAAAATGTCAACCATTATGCATACATTATAAATTAATGATATATGCACCTTGAAATATATTTTTAGTTTTTTAACAGTTCAACTCATAGGTTAGGAATATCACTAAGTGCTATTTTGCAGTTGTAAGGGCTGTGTGGCATAGTGGATAGCCTGTGGTCACAGCACCAGCCCCGTCACTATTTTGTGAATTTGAACAAGATCTGTCACCCATTAGGGCTCAGCTTGCCCATTTGTTCTAGTCTTTTTCTTTTTTTAAACAATTAATTAACATATAGTATATTATTAGTTTCAGAGATAGAGTTTAGTGATTCATCATTTGCATATAACACCCGGTGCTCATCACATCACCTGCCCTCCCTAATGCCCATTACCCAGTTACCCCATCCCCCACCCACCTCCCCTCCAGCAACTCTCAGTTTGTTTCCTAGAGTTAAGAGTCTCTTGTGGTTTGTCTCCCTCCCTGATTTCGTCTTATTTTATTTTTCCCTCCCTTCCCCTATTTTCATCTGTTTTGTTTCTTAAATTTCACATATGAGTGAAATCATGTGATATTCGTCTTTCTCTGACTGACTAGTACTGTTTACTAGTCTTTGCCGTTTCCTGAGGCCCATTTTGGGCCTGTCACACATGTTATTTGGGGATGGTCACTGAGCTCTGGAGCCAGCAGAGGGAGCAGGAGTCAACAAATGAATTGCAGAGCTGCTCAGCCAGCCTCTTGAAGCCGCCCTGTCACACGCTGTCCTCGGCACAGTGGCCAACCTGTTCCAGAGCACAGCAAATGCTGCGGTGGACCAATTTTTAAAGTGACTTATGACTCCAGATATCATTTTTTCAAACCTATTTCTCTGATTAGGTGACAATTGTCTTTTTTTTTAATATAAAAGGGGTATAAACAAATAAATCTCTGTGTGGTCTTAGAAACAACTAAAATAGATTCACATTCAAAATTTATTTAAGTTAACCTTTTAGTGCTTATTACCCTAGAGAAGAATTGTAAAAAAACAAAAAACAAAACCCTAAAGTATTAAAGGGGCCCCTTCAGGGTTTATTTTTCAAGGCAAAAACAAAGTTAGATTGAGTCATCCAAAATATAGTTAATAGAATTATCAAAAATGAAATATTTTATAACATACCATTATCTGAAAATAGTCTTGAGGTTTTAAAAGCAGCTAACTGATCTCACTCTGAGGCCAGATCTGTATAAACACAGTTAAATGCACATTTCATGCAGTAAAATTTCCTGCATTATCATCCCTGCATTTTCAGTCACAGAATTATTTCTGTTCTCCATTCACTTTTGCTTCTATGAAAGTAACTGCTGTTGCATGAAATATTTATAGTCTTATATTTGCTCCCTAGTTCCTCTCTTCATAATATGGAACAAAAACCAGAGAGTGGAATTAGGTTGGCCATGACATGCTGGGAAATACTCTGTAGGTTTTTATACCCCTTGGCCACCTTTCTCCCACTACAAAATATTGCTTTGAAATAACTAATTTGGGGCATCTGTATGGCTCAGTTGGTTAAGTGTCCAATTCTTGGTTTTAGCTCAGGTCATGATCTCAAGGTCGTGAGATCGAGCCCCATGTTGCGTTCCGTGCTGATCGTGGAATCTACTTGAGATTGTCTCTCTCCCTCTCCCTGTGCCCCTCCCCCTGCTCTCTGTCCTTTGGAAAAAAAACTAAGCTAATTTGGTGGAAAGTTTTGTAATTTCAAATGAACTTGGTAATGTGACATATGCAAATGAGAAATTTAAATATGCGATAACTGGCATTTTTCTGGTGAAATGAGGGGAGTACTGAAAAGGCAAGTTTGAAAACAGACTCTGGGGAGGAGCAGAAAGAAGGGCTGAGGTGAGCGAGGAAAATAAAGTGAGGGGTGAACATGAAGGAAGGCCTGTGTGGGGGCAGAGATGACCTGTGTCTGCATCTTGTGTCAGAAAACCTGTTTTACTGACAAACCTCTCTGGAAAAGACGAATCTGATTTTTTTAAAAAAGATTTTATTTGAGAGAGAGAGCGCATGCACAGGAGAGGTTGAGCAGGGGAAGGGGAGAGGGAGAGGATCTCAGGCAGACTCTGTGCTGAGTGTGGGGCGTGATGTGGGGCTCAATCTCATGACTCTGAGATCATGACCTGAGCTGAAATCAAGAGTCCGACACTCAACCACCTGAGCTACCCAGGTGCCCTGAATCTGATGTGATTTAAACTAGTCTGTACCACAGAGAAAGAAGGAAGCATCCCTGATATTTTATGAGGCCCGTATGATGCTGATCTAAAACCGGACCAAGACTGCACAAGCAAGGAAACCACAGACTAACCTCACTTATAAATGTTGATGCAAAATCCTAATAAAATACTAGCAAACAGATTCCAGCAGTGCACTAGGTGAAAATACACCATGACTAAAGACATTTATTCTAAATGTTCATGGTAGTTCAGTATTATAAAGTCTATGAACATCGTTACATTAAAATGCAGAGAAGGGTGTGATGTAGAGCAGGCTGGGCTGGTTTAGGACAAAACGACAGGGCCAGAAAGCAGATCATGGGGAATAGGACTGGGGACATTTGATTGCAAAGGAGCAACACAAGGGAAATTTAGGGGTGATGGAACTGTTCTGTATCTTGATGGTGGTGGTGGATACCTGCCTCTGTGCACTCCTCAACGGGACATTACACCCAAAAAAGTGAATGTTATTGTAGATCAAAACAAATATTTAAGACTAAGTTTCAAAAAAATGAAAACAAAACAAAAAATCCCTCCATCACATAGCCAATAAAGCCAACGATTAACTAGATAAGGTGTAGTGACTATAATACATCCAGTTTTCTCAACTGTAAAATCATACTAAGACTTACCTCCCAGGGTTATGAGATTAGGCTTAACACAACATCTGGCATAGAGTACATCCTCAAGACATGTTAATCATTGTTAGTAATAAAATACAGCCATTAAGCACACAAACTCCGGAGCAAGCATGCCTGGGTTCAAATTCTGGCTCACCCCCTTACTAGTTGTGTGGCCTTGGGCAAGTCATTTTGCTTCTGTGCCTCTGTGTTCTCTTATTTTTAAAATTTAGATAAGTGTTACTCTGAGAGTTCGCTGAGTTTACTGCAGCGGAGTACCTAGAAGTGGGGAGTGGGGGAGAGGAACTCCGGAGGCTCCTGTGAGTTCAGAAGGGAAATGAAGCGAGCTGTGTATGGTCTCCTGTGTATATGTGTGTGTGTGTATGTAGGGATGGTTGGTGTTGGTCTCAATGTTATATAAATGAGTTGAATCGATAAGGCGAATAGAAAAAAAGGGCAAGAGGAGACAGTTTCCACCCATGGCAGAGACAGAGGCACGTGTGGATTCTCCAGAGACTAAGGGAGCTAAGAGAGACGTGAGCTTGGTTCCACATTGGCCTGGTGTCAAAGGCAGGACGAATTTGCATTAAAGGAGTGTGCAAGTTTACTCAGGCAAAGGAGGTCATCAGAAAAGAGAGTTAGAGAGCCCCAGAGCCTCTGTTGCATGACTTAAATCTCTAACTACTTGAATAAAGAGGGGGTCTCTCTGCGTTTGTGTGAACATTGGCATTGCTGTGGCCACTCATGTTAACTCCAGTGGACTGTGTGTCACCTACAAGTGAGAGGGGGCTGGTCAGCAAACATTCCTTGCCTCAGTGACTCTGAGTAGCCCGTTTTCACTGGTGGGCTGGTGGTGGTCACGTGGAGCTGGGAGCCCCCATTTGGAAGTGAGTTACTGGCCTCACTGCTAAGGGTCACACAAGTCCCAAGAAAATGGGGAAAGAGAATAAAGAAAGAGAATTTAATGAAATGAGGACATTTTTATCAGTATGATAAGGGAGAAAAGCAAGATATAAAACTCTATGTGGCTCTAATTTGGTTAAACATATGCATAGAAAAATGACTGGAATGAAACATTAAGACAGTAAATAGTTGTCTCTGAGTGAGGTTTATAAATGACTTCTTTATACCTTGTATCTTATATTTTCTACAATAAAAATGTTTTACTTTTGCAATTAGCGAAGAGGAATGGCTGCAATTAACTTAGAAAGGAAGAGGTCCCTTTCCCTGTTCACAGTCTACATATTGTTCAGCAACAAATTTTTTGCTACTTGTTATGTACAGGGAAATAACAATTTAATCGCCAGCTACATTCTCTAATCTCCAGATGAAGCTCAACGCTTCCCAATCTTATTTGTGTTCCATGGAAGAGGAGCTCTGACATAAGGGGTCCTTGGAAACTCATCATGAGCCATTGTGGTTGGAGCTTGGGTGGTGATGAGGAAGACATCCAAAGCTCCCTCTTTCTGTGATGTGCTGCTGCTTTAGAATCTCTTCTGGTTGCTTCTCTTGCTTTCCTTTCTCTCAGCGGCTGTATAACGACAGCATTGGTGTTTTTGCTGTGACTGCCATAACAGCACCACAGACTAGGTGGCCGAAACAACAGAAATTTCTTTTTTCACAATTCTGGAGGGTACGAGGTATCTGAGATCAAGGTGTCAGTGGGGTTGGTTTCTTCTGAGGCCTCTCACCTTGGCTTGCAGATGACAGTCTTTCCCCTCTGTCTTCACATGGTCTCCTATCTGTGAGAGTGTGTCCTAACCTGGTATTCTTTTAAGGACACTAGACACATTAGATTTGGGCCTACCCTAATGAACTCATTTCACCTTAATTACCTCTTTAAAGACCCTATTTCCAAATACAGTCAGTTGGAGATACTAGGGGTAGGACTACAATCCATGAATTTTGGAGGACACAATTCAGCCCATAACAGGGTTGAAGTGATTTCTTTCTTAGGGGACCATGTTGCCACTCAGGGAAAGTCAGGAGGGAACCAGTGCAGGGCTTAAGAGAAGGGATGCAAAAAAAAGAGGCAGTTTTAACTTCTTGGGTTTTGTATGGCCCACCAGGGTAAGAAACCAGAGAGGAATGTACGCATCTTCATTTGTCCAGAATGTCTGTGTTTGTTCTGGGCACATGACCCTCCTAAGTCTGTGGCTGTATTGAGGCCACTTAAAGATTTGAAATGTTGGTTGTCTCCTCCTTGGGGACATAACAAATATACCATTCTGTTGAACTTACCACCAAATTATTGTTTCTACAAAAGCAAAGCAAATCCGAGAGCAGAGATGTTAGAATCTTGTTCAATAAATGATGGGGAGAGAGTGCAGTGGTGAGTTGGTAAAAGAGTAGTCTACTCTGGTCCCTTGATAGCTTGGTTAACACTGCCATTCTCTGCTGAAAAACAAGAAGACTTCTGAGCAGCTCATGTAAACATCCATAGAATGTACTCTGATCTCTTGCCAGAGATGAATCCTGAAAGTTTTGCAGTGTGGAACTGGTTTCACTGACCTGTGAAAGAGACAGGTCAGATCTATGAATTCTGCCTTTGCCCAGCCAGCAGATGGTGCCATGTTTCTAGGACATGGAACCAGAATTAGTTTGAACAACCATTTGGCCATCAGTGTGCTAGGTTAGGTATCATGCTCACTGCATATTTCCATAGATGTTAGTATATAACAAGTTTCTGTTCCATAAAATTCTACTCATCTTAACTGCAGTTAAACAAAAGGAAATCTTCAGGCTTACGTGTAAATGAAACTTTTATTTTTTTAAACATGGGGATAATTAGAAAAAAAATCTGAGCCCCTTCTTCTAGATGTATATTTTAGGATTATATGCTCACTCCCCCATCGTGCTCCAATATACGAACTGGCATCATCTGTTCTTATTTTTCCTTCTGAAAGACTCTCTTACAGTCTTTCACTGTTATGTATAATGGTTTACTGAATTCTATAGTAAAATTATAACTTTTGAGGAATGAGTAGTTCTGAATACCTACTTTAATTTAATAAATTAATAAATTTTATTTAATAGCTACTTTTAATAATATGTAGCTGAGTAGTTACCTTTTTATTATTATAATTAATTTTTTACTAGAAATATTTGGCTCTTTTTAATCAGCTATTGGTTGTATAATAACATACATTTAAGTGGCACTTAATTTAAACATTTAAAATAATTCATTGAAAGATAACCTACAACACAGTATGTTAAGCCTAACTGTCAAAACAACACCTCTTTTTTTCCAAGAAAGAAAAAAAATAAAGGCATGATCAAAATTATGACCAACAATTTGGGTTCTTTTGGACACTTATAGGTGATTTTGTAGGCATACTGGCAGGCACAATGTTGAAAAATCAATCTACTGTATTTAGAAATAATGGTAAGATAAAAAAGAACAGCTATACATTTCAGAGTTAATGCCTGAAATTAGGGGTGCCTGAATGGTTCAGTTGTTAAGCGTCTGCCTTCCGCTCAGGGCGTGATTCCAGGGTTCTGGGATCGAGTCCTGCTTCGGGCTCCCTGCTCAACGGGAGGCCTGCTTCTACCTCTCCCACTCCCCCTGCTTGTGTTCCCTCTCTTGCTGGCTGTCTCTCTCTCTGTCAAATAAATAAATAAATAAATAAATAAATAAATAAATAAATAAAATCTTTAAACAAACAAGCAAACAAACAGAGTTAATGCCTGAAATTGAAAAAAAAATATCCACCACTTATCACAACAATCTTTTAATGTCTAATTTTTTTTTAACATTGAGATTGTTGGTTTAGGGAATACCTTTCTCTGAACATTTAATTAAATGTTAAATATACTAAATAACTTACAGAGAGGAATAAGTTTTTCGTTCTGTACAAAATAAAGGATACATGAATATAACCTCCCTTCCCTGCAAAGTTCAAGTTGGCAATGGTCTCAGCAGAAAATAAACAGTTCACAAGTCAAAAGAATTTATAGCATTACAGAAGTTTACAGAACCCTTCTTTTCATCATTTTTTTCCCTAACAGCAAAGATAACAATGACAAATTGAATAACCAGAATGTAAAAAATATTTGTGCAAAACTATGTTAATTGTCCTTACCATTTAGTAGAGGTAAAACCTAAGAACACACAATGACAATGATGGAGAAAAACTACCCTGAAAGGAACTCTGTTTTAGATTTCAAACAACACGGATCATACTATTTCTAAACACTGAGAGAAAATGTGGCACCGTGAGCGGCAGGGGCAACACATGACTTGATGATTCTGCAGCAGAGGCAGCTGACGCTGGAACATGCCAGTTTCTCTCCACACCAGCCAGCCATGTTAAATGACTGGAAACTATTGTAGGGCTTAAAGCTCACTTCAATGTCTTATTCTTGAAATTTGCAGATCATAAACGAAATATTTACAAAAGTCCTTTGCCCTCACCTCAAGGAGTGTTTCTTGTGTCACTGAAAATCCTTAAAAGAACTGAATCATAGACTCTCTGGATTTACCTACCCTGATCCATTTAACTGGCATTTGAAGCTCTTCTTCAGTAAATCAGATGTGATTTTTTTGCATTAACAGGTAGTTCTTTAGATGTCCTTGCATTTGATATATCTGTGTTCCAACCTGGGATAGTCTGATATTGAACTTCAACTTTATTTAAGACTTCTTGGTTTGCTGGGAGATGAGGTGTGATTTCACTATCTAACTTGTAAGCAACTCCGACTTTGATTTCCATAAACATATCCAAAATATCCAATTTGGCAAGTGCCAACTCAGGAAACCCATTAATCATATGAGCGTATTTGAGCATAATGAGGCGTAGCCAACCACACCTTCTTTTCCTTCCATTGGTTACCCCAAACTCTCCACCTCTTGTTTGTAATAATTCTCCAATTTCATTGTCTTACTCTGTAGGGGAGGCACCAATAACATCTTGAGTTGTGTAAGCTTTCATGACCCCATCACTTCTCCAACATTTTGCGGGGGCATACCCAACCCAACCGGGTACAGACACCTCCGACTGTATGGTTTGAAGAGGTTACAAAAGGATAAGTTCCAAAATTAATATCTAGTAGGTACATTGGCACCTTCTACCAAGATTTTCTTTGGTGGTCCATCTAGGGCCTCAGAGAGGAAATAAACTCCACCTCTCACCATTGGTTTAATCCTTTCCATAGAGCCCTTGAGTTTTTGTAATTCACTTTCAGTGTCAGTTTCCAAAGCGGGGTATATAATTTGTATTGGTTAGCCAGAACTTTGACCCTTTCAGAGAAGCCATCAAAGTCAGAAACAAGATCACACATCTGCAGTCCACTCCCAATAGCTTTGGAAGAATAAACTGGGCCAATGCCCTTTTTTGTGGTACCCCATTTTTTCCCCCTGCTTCTTCTTGTCTCTGTTGCTCCTGGAGACCATCAGGTGCTTGATGAGAATCGAATACCATACGAGCACTGTCAGATAGGAAAAGCCTTTTTTCCCAGCCTTCCAGACCTTTTCCTTTTTTGGACATTTTTCTCTGCTTCCTCAAATAATCTGGGAAGATGAATTATCACACTATTTCCAATGAATATGGTAACATTTGGATTAATTATTCCTCAATGTTCAGTATGGTCACCCAATCCTCCCCCCCACGCCCCAGGGCACCACAATCGTGGTTGGACACCGAGGATGCCACGGGGTTGGTGCTATGGCTCCAGTGACGTGAGGAGAGCCAAAGGGAGACGCCGGCAGTGAGGAGTGCACGAATTGAACTGCTCTGTGGCCGCCAGCCACATGCGGAGAAAGAAGGAGCCAGAGGCCAGCCGGACGATTTACCTTTTCAACTATAAACACTTTTCTTCAGAAATTTCAATCAAAAATTTCAATATATAGGATACTTGAAGGACCAATACAATTAGCATCATATACCATAACTGTCACCTAGATTCAACAATTATTAACATGACATAGATTCAATGATTAGTGACATTACCATTTTCCTTAATGTATAAATATGTCTGTGTGTATGTGTGTGTATATATGTATATATATATATATGTATATATATATGTGTTATATATATGTGTTATTTATATATATGTGTGTGTTATATATATATATATATATATATATATATATATATATATATATATATGGAAGTTGGTTACAGACCAACTTTATGACACATCAGCCCCAATATTCAGCAAGCAACTCTTTAGAATGAAAACATTCTTCTAACTACTAAGCCATAATTACACCTAAGAATATTAGCAATAATTTCAGTATTATCTAATATCGAGTCCCTAGTCAAAATTTCCTAGTTATCACCCAATATCATTTTATTTCTTATTTAGTTATTTTAGGTAATTACTACCCCCAGCATGGGACTAGAGCTCATGACCTGCATATCAAGAGTCACCCGCTCCAAGGACTATACCAGCTAGGTGCCCCATCCCCATGTATCTTTTGTAGTTGGTTTTGTTTAACTGGATCCAGTCAAGGCTCCGACATCGTTTCTGGTTGTTTTGTTAGTTCACTCACCTCTACTTAAGACAGTGATTTTTTTTTTTTTTTTAACAGACCAGGACTATTATTTAGAATGTCCTACATTCTGAATTTGTCTTATAGGCTTGTTCTTAACCTGTGTTCCTTAGAAATCGAAGAGGAAGACTTATGTACTCTAAATAATAATGATAATTCTAACTCAAATTCAACATTATACATTATTTCTTACCTTCGATTTTACATAGATACCTCTTCTTCCTTAACTAACAATCTAAATTCTTAATAACACTAACAGTTTACTTATTTGCTTTACCCTACAATTGTTTAAAACAATAGCACCAATATTACTACCCTACAATTGTTTAAAACAATAGCACCACTTATTACAAAAATAAGTGAAGATAAAGATTTCTTTGTAGTTTCTTTATAACATATCTCAGGATTGGATAGCAATGCACTCAACGTAAAAAACACTTGAAATAATTTTATCCTCTGTGTGGTTATGTTAAAAATTTGATATATATTTAAGTTTGTTTTGTGTTGTTTTAAATCGAATATTTAGTTTCTTTCCTTTTTCAGTTAATTTTATTTTTTGAATTATAGAAAACACAGGAGTAAAAATAAGTCAAAATTATAAAAAGATGTAAAGTCAGAGAAGTCTTACTTCCTTCTTTATCCCTTCTACCTGATTTCTCCTCTGTCCTATAGATGACCATTTTAAAAAATTACTTTCTGGTTTATTCTTCCTATTAATTTTTGCAAGAGGTTTTTTTTTTTTTTTTCTCACAGAGCATAGCATACTATATATCCTGTTTCACAATTTGTTCTTTTCACTTAATAAGACAGCCTGAATGTCACTCCATATTAGTTTATCGCGGTCTTTCTCACTCCCCCCTCATGGTTGCATAGACTCCATTGTGTGGATGCGCCATGGTTGATTCATCCATTTCCTTCCATTCATCATTCAACTCATTGACAGATATGTGGGTTATTTGGAAATTTTTTTTTTATTTTGATAATTTTGTGAAGAAATTAAAAAATGTGTTTCCTACTTTCCTAACTTTGTAAACAGAGTGCTGTTTTTTCTTGCTGCCTCAGGTTCTCATCTGGCTTTGTTGGTTGCTGCTAATTTGCTTGAACTTGAAAATTAGATCACCAAACCTGTAGCAACTGCCTGTAAAATAGGAGCTTTCCTACGAGGTAAACTATCCTATCGAGACCCACCTAGAAACTTAGGTTCTGAATGTCTTCCTTTTATTCTTATTTTGCTGTTTTGTTTGATTTATATTAGTTTTCTGCTGCAACTATTGTCATGCTTCTTTTTTTTTTTTTTAAAGATTTTATTTATTTATTTGAGAGATAGAGACAGCCAGCGAGAGAGGGAACACAAGCAGGGGGAGTGGGAGAGGAAGAAGCAGGCTCATAGCGGAAGAGCCTGATGTGGGGCTCGATCCCATAACGCCGGGATCACGCCCTGAGCTGAAGGCAGACGCTTAACTGCTGTGCCACCCAGGCGCCCCTACCGTCATGCTTCTAAGCTACATTCAGATTATCAGCAGAAGTTATATTTTTTCTATATAAATTTTTTTCTGAAAATTGGATCATGTGTACTTCCATACTGAAGTAGCAAAATCTTTCCTGCCCTGGAGATAAGTTCGATTAGGTAGAGGAGGGAGACAGTGAGAAGTAGAAATGCTAGTAATCTAGGAGGAGGTCAGCACATACATACAGCAATGGGCACATATATACAGGTAAAAATATACTGTAATATATACCTGTATATGCCTGTAATACCTGAGTGTACACCTGTAATACTTAATATAATTTTTCTGCTTTTCACATTCAATGGTATATCATAAGCATTTTTCAGTGTTATGAAGAACTCTATTGACTATGATTTTAAAATGCCTGAAAATAGCACATTGTATAGAACAGAATATTAAAACTTTACTTTTATTAGTGGGCCTCTTTCTATTCAAATGGAATCTACATAGAAGTTTCATATATGGTTCAGACAAGGTTCTGACAGTTTCATCAGGCAGTTTTGACCATCATATTTTAATTACTTATAGCTCTTTCTTGTTTTTCTGATTATTTTTTTTGTTCTTACTTGATGGGTGCTATGTCTTCTTATTTCTCTGAATGTTAGTTTTATAGTTTTCTTGTTTCCTGCAATGTCTCTGTTTCCTCCAAGCTACTTTTTCCTATTTGATTGTTTTGCTCTCACTTGGAAGGAAGACTTGCCTGACATTTCTAGAGTCTGTAGCTGTGCATTGTTATTAAAGAATAAAGCACTAAAATGCTGACTAGAATCTGTGTGCAGGTAGTGGAGGCCTGTTCATTGGTGTGCTTGACTCTGGGAGGACCAGGACTAAGCTGGATCTGTTGAGGGGCCCCCAAATGCATGAGTCTATGGAGCTACTCTTTGTGACCAGTCTTCCAGAGAAAGGTCCTGGAGTCCAGTGTTTGGAAGAGGTAATCCTGGTGGCTGGCACTCTTGGACTGGGGAAGGGAGCTGAGTCGTAGGGTGCTTTCCCTTAATTCCCATTTTCAGTCTGCGACATCATCATCACAACTCTCTGCCATGCCTGTGCCTTTAAGTACAGAATCTCTGTTTCCAAGCTCCAGAGAATAAATCTCCTGTCTCTTTGGGGGGAGTTAAAGGTGGTTGTCTGACTGCTCAAATAGAAGGAGGGATTTGGGACTAACTATTTCTCACAAGATTTTTCAACCAGTTTTTTATCACTTGCTTCTCCCACACTGTAGCTGGAACTGCTGATTTCTTTCAGGGGTTCTGTGGGGGTGAATCAACATTTTCTCATTGGTTTCTCCTTCATAGGCACTTGGGTTTCAGCTTTCTTCAGCTCTGCCAAGTCAATTTTGGCTTCTCCATCTGTTTTCCACCTCCTGAAAATTTATCGAATTATCATGTCCACTATTGTCCCTTCTCTGGTTCTCTTTGTCCCTTGTCTTCAGCCTTTTACTGTGGAGTTTCAGAAACAAGCAGAAATAATACATGTATCCAGTCCTTCATATTTACCCAGAAGCCTCTTCAAGTTGGCTTAAATCTTCACTAATTGGGAACAAGAATTCTTTTTATGAAATAGTGATCCCCTAAAGCCCCACCACGGATCCTACTCTATATTGTACCATAATTAGCTAACTATTACCCTAGTGTTGGACATTTAGATGGCTTCTAATTTGATATTATGGTAATAACACAATATGAGCATTTTGGTGCATGAATTATCCATATTATGGCTATTTTTCTGCTTAAATTATTTAAATTTGCATTTCTTCAAGTGTTTTTTTCCTCCCATATATGTATGAGATCTGCATTTCTTTTTTTGGGATTTATCTATTATATATCATATTTATTTTATATATATATTATTTATATATGTTAATTTGTTGTACTTAAGGTAATATATTTATGGTTAAGTGTTCGCTTTTTAACTTTTGTTGACTTTTGTGGGTGTAGACATTTCAAATATTTGCACGAACATACCCAATTTTGTAAATGATTTCTTCCATTACATTTATTTATTTATTTATTTATTTATTTATTTATTTATTTATGATTTTATTTATTTATTTGAGAGAGCGAGAGTGAGCATGAGCAGGGGGTAGGGGAAGAGGGAGAGGGAGAAGTAGACTCCTCGCTGAGCAGGGAGCTAGACACGAGGGCTTAATCCTAGGACCCTGGGAACATGATCTGAGCCAAAGACAGACACTGAACTGACTGAGCCACCCAGGTGCCCCCTTCCATCACTTTTAAACTCAAAAATATGTTCTCTTATAAATATTTAGTAAATATTCTGATTTGGGAGTTAAAGGTGAGAGAATTTTTATCACAGGGGTTAGAACTAGAGTTCTTTTTTTGTATTAACACCAAAATATGTTTATTTTATAAAAATTTTAAAGTACAATCCAAATGGTATATTCATATATGTATGAATTGCATTATATATATGCAACTGCATTAAAATATGTATAGGAAATTCTAGAAAGAAAATATAACCGATGATTCATAGTTGTCTTTGAGCACTAAATTTTTCTCTACGTTTCAGTATTATATTTTCTATATTTCCTTAAATACATGGGTATTCTTTTTATATTACAAATGAAAAATTAAATCTTAATTTTCAAGACTAGTTTACTTATTTATTTTTAAAATTTATTTATTTATTTTAAGTAATCTCTCCACCAAACATGGGGCTTGAACTCATGACCCAAGATCAAGAGCCACATGCTCTTCAGACTGAGCCAGCCAGGCATGCCCCCACCAACTTAAAAAAAAATTATTTAAAGACTAGTTTAGAAATAAAGTATAAACAAATAGTTTTGAGAAGCATGATGATTATTTTGTTAGTGATAAGTTCTCCAAAAAATTTTTTTAATATAAAAAAGCTGTATGTAATCAATTTATACAACTTACGGAATTTGGTGATAATTTTACACCCATGAAACCATCACCACAATCTATGCCATCAACATAGTCAACAAATCCAAAAGTTTCCTTCTGCCTTATTATTATTATTTTTTATTATTGACTTGACATAAGATCTAGCCTTGTAGCAAATTTTTTAACTGTGCAATGTAGAATGGGGAGGTAACTAGTTAAGGTACTAGTTAAGAGTTCTGAGGCTGCAGCAGTGCACTCTGGGAAAAATATGGAGAAAGAAGATTTGGGGTGGATGAAACTGAGGTTTGGGAAATGCAAAGGGAGGGAAGGAGAAACTGGACTCAGTGAAGAACTAAGCAGAGAGGTGCCTGAGAGAATGGTCATGGTCTAAGTCCTCTGAAGAGAGTGAAAGTCTAAGGTGATGATCCTGCTGGGGCGTTAGTCTCCCTGCAGCTGTGCTGAACTCCAAGACCATTCCTGCAGACGCTGCTAGGCACAGCTGAAGACAAGCATGTTGAGATGGAGAGAAAAAGTGCTTCATTTTTGTTTTTTTGTGCGTGACGTATGTGCATCACATTGCACCAGGCTTTCGTGTAATTCACTAGACTCACTCTAGCACTTAAAATCACTGTCTTTTCAAGAGAAGTTAGTGCCGCAAACTTAAAACACCACAAAACCCCAATCCTTGGCTGTTCCTTTTCTCTCCCTTTTCAGGAAGCGTTATTAAGTAACCTGAATTATAAGGTTGCTGTTTCTCAAATTGAAAGGGTAGTTCCCCCAAGCACTGGTGTGTACTTTCCATTAGGAAGTGTGAATAAGAACTATGGAGCTCACCACAATTGGGGCTGGACTGTAATTGTCCAAATTGGATATTTTGACTTTGCTTCTTCCAGTTCTTGGGCCCATTCTTGGTATTATCCTCTACCTTCCATCTTTACCAGTCTAAGAGAAATTTACTGTTCATTTTTAAAAAGTTTTTTTTCAAATTCCAGTTACTTAACATACAGGGTAATATCAGTCTCGGGTGTACAATATAGTGATTCAACATTTCCATACATCACCCAGTACCCTAATGAGAGCTTTAAATGATGGTTTGTGATGGTGGCTCCTGGAAAAAGCCCACTATATGTGTTGGGGATGACTTAGAATGGAAAAGTAATGCTGGATTTATGAGGTTGTAGGGACTTTTCAGGAGGAAAGGGCAGAATGAGGAAGGGTCCACAGGATGTCAAGGTTGTGAACCATATCTTCGGTTGAAGATGACGTATGTCCTATCATTTATCAAATGTACTTAGTTATTTCACAGATATTTTAATGACAATTATGTTCACATAAAAAATTAGAGATTATGCAGTGTCTCTAGTCTTTTGGCCTAATTTTTAATAGCATCACTGGCTAGTCCTATTAGATTTCCCTGATTTCATTTAGGTCAGTGACATATAAATACATCCTAATGATATAACCCATCAGCTTTCAGGGTCTCAGTGCAGAGTAGTTGCACCAAATTACCCCTGTGATGACTCATTGGGTTTTCTAAAGATGGATTTTGACCACTTCAGTTTGCATGGCCTTCAAACCAATGCCAGTTAAACTGACTCAAGCCTAAATCTTGATTCTTAGTTTTCCATTCTAATGAAAATTACTGTGATGAAGGGAAAGTGATTCAGATAAACAAACGTTTACTGAGTACCAGCGGTGTTCAAGACCAAGTGATGCCATTCTTGTTGCCCAGTTTGAGTAGAATGCTTTGTGAGTGCTGATGCAGGGAACAGAGGCAGGCAGGGCAGAGGAAAGCTTGGAAAGTTTTCAAGATTAATTAGCACAAAGGTGGGGCATTTGGGATATCTGGCACCAGATAGTAATCAACAGTACTAATTATACTCTCATATTAAATCAGTTATGGTGGATGAATTGGAGTCGATCAGCCGGTGTGGTTATGGAAGCTGCAGCTGTTGCGAGCTTCTCTTTAAAATATGTTTACATGTCTCTGTAGCTCATGTATTTGTGGGTTGCACTTCATTTTTATTTTTCTTGGAGAAAATGATCTCCTTTCCCCCCCAGTTATAGTAGAAAGTTGAAACATAAGACTGAGATATGTGAACATAAAAATCACCTAGAATGATACATTCTCAGCCAAGTCACAGTGTAGTCAACACTATTTGTTTTCAGTGTCTTGATATTTATGTGAGGGTGCTCGCAATACTACAAAGGACATGTGATGGCTCTTGAGGCATAAGTTCTAAATTATGTCACTTTATTATTAGATAGAAGACGACTCTATAGTGTGTTCTGTTTATTAGTATTCCAACGGGGAAGTGAGATGGCATTTGAGGCTGAGAAGGGCAGGCTGGTGGGATCAGGAATGGGTATTTTATTTTTTGAGCTCATGCATGCTTAAGTAACATCTTTCTGGTAGGTTCAGGTGAGTGCCATGTGAAGGCTGATGTGACCTTTTTTTAATTGGAGGTTTTTTTTTAAAATAGATTCATCACACTATAATGAGGCACCAAGAAGATATTTGTGCCATTTTTCAGGAAATTCATACGATAGGCTTTCAAAGCATTTAGTTGCACATGATAAGCATTCGAAGCATTCAGTATTTTTTGGGTAAGATATAAAAATGAAAAATGTACCTCTCTCTTTTTCTGATAAAGAATGTTTTTAGTAAGTGGCCACATATATTCACATATGATGCCTCCTGGAGAATATTCAGTCTTCTGTATTTTTTGTAAATTGGTAGTTAGATCTACTAGAGGATTGATCAGATTTGGGTTAAATTATTTTTGGCAAGAATACTTCCACAGATAGTAGTGAGTGTCTATAAATATCTATATTAATTCATAGGATGCTTGGTTATTTCTCTTTTGTTCTGTTAGCAATTGTTGATGATATTTGCCTAAATCCTTCAATTCATTAGAGGTTGCAAAATGTTGATATTGTAATTGTATCTTTTTTTCTTTACTAATTTGTATACTTCTGTAAAGAGAACTTCCCCTTATCAACTCTTTGGTTACCCTGAGATATAGTTTTCATGGGAAAATAGGAAAACACTTAATTTGGGGGCCGAATAGGGCTGGATGGTTTTTAAACTAATAAGATATTATTATGAGTTTTGCTTCAAATAGTCAATAGTATTTGAAGAAACTTAAAAACATTAAAGGTGAAACTCTTTTATGTTTACCCAGGTATTTACTTTTTCTCATGCTCTTAGTTTCTTCTTGCAGATTTAAGGTTTCTATCCAATATCATTTGCCTCCAGCCTTTGGAACTTCTTCTAGTGCGGGTATTTGCAATGACGTCTTCCAGCTTTTATTTATTTGAACATGTCTTTATTTTACTGCAGTTTTTGAAGGGTATTCTTGTGGGTTATGGAATTCTAGGTAGATAGTTTTTTCTATCAGTACTTTAAAGATACCATTCCATTGTCTTGTCATCCCTTTTTTTCTGATGAGAAAAGTCAGGGATCATTTGTAACATTGGCCCCTCTGTGGAAATGCCAATTTTCTCTGACTGCTTGGAGGTTTATTTTATCTTTGACTTTGGTATGGCTGTTTTTATTATTTTTTTTAATCTTGCCTGAGGTTTGCTGATCTTGTATTTATTCTGTTTGATGTTGATGTGTTTGATCAATTTTAGAAATTCTTGGTCTTTATCTCTTTAAATATATTTTTTTGGTCCCCATTTTCTCTCTTCTTCTCCTTCTGGGATTCCAATACCACGTATATTAGACTGTTTGGCATTGCTCCTCAAATCTCAGATGCTCTCTTCTAGTTTTTCCCATTATTTTTCATTTTCATGTTTCCTTTTGTAAAGTTTCTTTGTATAGTTTTCTGTTTTTTTTTTTTTTAAGATTTTATTTATTCATTTGAGAGAGACAGAGACAGAGAAAGCGCAAGTGGGGGATGGGGGAGAAGCAGAGGGAGAGAGAAGCAGTCTCCCTGCTGAGCTGGGAGCCTGATGTGGGGCTCAATCCCGGAACCTGGAGATCATGACCTGAGCTGAAGGCAGACGCTTAACCATGTGAGCACCCAGGCGCCCTAGTTTTCTGTTTTCAAGTTAAAATTCCTTTCCTCTGCAGTGTCCAATCTGCTGTTAAGCTCATTAAGTGAATTCTTCCTTTCTGGTATAATTTTTACATCCAGCATTTCCTTTTGTTTCTTTTTATAATTTCCATTAACCTGCTGAAATCCTTCATAGGCTCGTGTGTATTGTCCACATTGTCCAATAGATGCTTTAACATATGTGTCGTATTTATTTTAAAGTCCCTGTCTGATGATTCTTTCATCTGAGTGTGTTTCTTTCTCCTGTATATAACCTGTAATTTCTTATTGTGTACCAGCCATTTTATTAAACAGTTTGAGATAAAGATTGAGATTGAGATAAAGAACATTTACTCCAATAAAAAGATACGCTCTTTTTTTCTTCAGGCTGCTAAGAAGAGAGTACTAATTTGTAACTTATTTGGGTCTGGGCTTTGTTGCAGCTTTAGCTTGATTCAGTTCTCTACTGGCTTCAAATATTTAGGACTTTCTCTTCAGTAGGGACTAGAATCTGAACACTGGTGAGATTCCAGGAATCTCTTTACTTCACAGATGAACTATTTGAGTTTTGAACTCTGGGAGCTCTCTCTCTGCTTCGTAGCCTGGCTGTCAGCTTTTTTGAGTCTTTGGGGAGTTTTCTTTGCTTTCTAGTTCTGTTCCCAGTGTTCTGTGCCTGGAGATATCAGCCCCTATCCTGCTCAGAGTCTTTGGAAGGCTGCTTCAGCATGCTCAAGAAGGCCAGAGCACCTGAGAAGCATTTCTTTCAGCTTTTTTTTTTTTTTCTTTTGCTGAAAAGGCAGGAGGAACACTGTAATCAAAGATGTTGAGGTGGAAATAGACTAATCTGTTCAGGGGACTGTAACACAACTGGTCTGGTTGGTATGGAGTGTGCAGACGGAGGGGAGTCAGGGTGTGTTGAATCAATGCCTAAGATATTGGTTGGCACCATACTAGAATGTGCTTGGATGTTAAGGCAACAACTTTGTACTTCTTGGTGGTAGGAAAACTTGGCCTGATAGTGACCAAGAAAATGTCATGCTGCAAATGGCAATTTAGAAAGATTAATATTGCCACATTATGCGTGATGATTGGAGAGCCAGTCATGAGCCAAGGAAATCAACTAGGTGATTATTATAATATTTCATGCACAAGGTGATAAGAGCTCCCATCAGGACAAGCAGAGAAAATGGTCCAACTTCTTTGAAGAATTCTCCACCTCTATGAGCTGTTCATACTCATGCTTCCTTCTCTAAAAGCATCTGGCACTTATGTGTGGTTTTTTTTTTTTTTTTTTCATGAGCTTCTATGACTTATAAAGAAGAAACAGAGTAATTCATGTTCTATTAGCATTGAGGGGGAAGATTTTACCCAGAGATCATTGAAATATTGAAATAGAATTCAATATTATACCTCTTGCTTTCATCAGTGTGAGAAGCAATTACTCTTGGAAATCATCTTTTGTTAGGACTTTATTCATTAAGATTCAAGTGACTCCTAACTTTTGGGGGGTAATAGGTGTGCCTCAGTGATGATAGATTGCAATATGCCAAAGTAACAAATAACCTCAAGGTTTTTGTGGCACAAGGTATTAATGCTCCCCCCCCCCCTTATACTACATTTCCATTTTGAATTGGCAGGGGGCACCAGCAGATTGTAGACTCAGTCAGACTAATGGAACTGTTGCCATTTCAACCATCACCAACCACTACACCAGAGGGAAAGGGAAAGTAGTAAACCCTGTCTCTTAAAGCTTCTGTCTGGAAGTGCCATAAGCTGCTTCTTACATTTCATGACCCCAAGTCACATGATTATACCTACTTCTAGAGGTGGGGAGGTGTTAGCAATGGACCTGGCAGAGAGAAAATCAGAAGATATGTGATCAGCCCTAATGACTATCACTGAACCACTTTAATAATCTCATTAAAACTTTGGACTCTGTGGCACCTGGATGGCTCTGTCAGTTGAGGGTCTGACTGTTGGTCTCAGCTCAGGTCATGATCTTAGGCTGTGAGATTGAGCCCTGTGTTGGGCTCTGTGCTCAGCAGGGATTCTGCTTGAGATTCTCTCTCTCCCTCTCTCTCTGTCCTTCCCCCTGCTCTCTCTCTCAAATAAATAAATAAATCTTAAAAAAAAAACTGTGGACCCTCCCTCCAAAAAAATGTACATATATACATATTTTGGTACAATTTCATTTCTATTTCAAATAGATGCTTCTATTTCAAGCATCCTGAAGCTCACCCACTGATTCTCAAAAAGTTCAATTACAAGGTAAGAGCCTTAGTTCTAAATTACATATTCATCGTGATTTCTCTACCAATGTTGATCTGTTATTTCCTCCAACTCCTTAACCCCAATCTCTCTTGAAAGAAAACAAATGGCTCCTTTTACCTACAATGTAGAGTGCTGTGGGGATCTAAACACTGTCAGATTCTGAGGGTATGTTCTTGAGCAGCATGATAACACAATAAGTCAAGCACTGTCACTTCGTAGCAATGTGATTGGGACAAATTACTTAACATTCTGTGTCTTGATTTTGTCTCTAAGTAAAAATTTTAAAATCTTTATAGAGTTCTTTTTTTTTTTTTTTTTAAGATTTTATTTATTTATTTGACAGAGAGATAGGCAGCCAGCGAGAGAAGGAACACAAGCAGGGGGAGTGGGAGAGGAAGAAGCAGGCTCCCAGAGGAGGACCCTGATGTGGGACTCGATCCCAGGACTCTGGGATCACACCCTGGGCCGAAGCCTGACGCTTAACCACTGAGCCACCCAGGTGCCCCTAAAATCTTTATAGAGTTCTTGCACACTTGAAAGGATAGATACTTACGGGCCAGGGCATAATGTTCTTTATCCATAACAAGCTTGCAAAGTTGGGTGGTCTTGTGTATGTAATAGGCGGAGAAATGGTAATAACAATGGAATAATAAGTGTTATTAGAAGAAAGTAGCCCTGTGTAATACCACAAAGGCATAGGGTGTGCCCTTCCTGCTGAGTCATGGCCTAATTGTAGAAGAAGGAATTGAATATTGAAAGAAATTGTGAGATTGGTATGGGTAATTGCCAAATGATTACCTTAGGAAATAAGTGCTTTGGATTCGGAAGAGGAGAAGATTGTTATAGGTGGTGGAATCTTAGGAAGACATTATAGAAGAGGTGAAGTTTGAACCTGAAGAGCAAAATTTGGCTTCAGGGAGTGATGGAGGCAGATGTTTTGGTTGGAAGGAATAATGGAGCAAAGCCTCCAGATTAAATGACACAATGTATGTTAACACTTTAGGCCTTTGGCCCTAGTCACGCCTATGGTTTATTCGCATCTGAAAAGAGTGATTGCAATAGCCAGGCATGGGCCAGAGTGTGGGGAGCGGGGAGTTTAGGCATGGGGCATGTGATACTGTGTCTTATAATAAGAAATACATGTTTGGGTTTTTTTTTTTAATTTAATAATATTTTTTTATTATGTTAGTCACCATATAGTGCATCCCTAGTTTTTGATGTAAAGTTCCATGATTCATTACTTGCGTATATTTGGTTTTTATCCCTGGTTCTGGCACAGAGTCCTAAAACCCTTGTGATTTCCTAAGTGATAAGGGCGATAAAGGTGTCTTAATATTCATAA
The DNA here is from genome assembly GCF_024610735.1 of Ursus americanus. Taxonomy (NCBI): domain Eukaryota; kingdom Metazoa; phylum Chordata; class Mammalia; order Carnivora; family Ursidae; genus Ursus; species Ursus americanus. Next base: position 17,411,459 of record NC_142160.1, on the reverse strand, counting down.
CAAGCTCCTTTCAACCACACCTGAGTTTATATTAATGAGGAGACTTTGGGAAGGCACTAAGGATGGGGAAGGGGTGGTTGCCAGGGGAACCGACTCAATGATTAGAGGGCTGGAGCTTTGAGTCCCACTTCCTGACCTCTGGAGAGAGGAGAGTGGCTGGAGATTGAAATCAGTCACCAGTGGCTGATGACTTAATTAATCATACCAAAATAATGAAGCCTCCATAAAAACCCAAAAGAGTAGGGTTTGGAGGGCTTGTAGGTTGGGGAACCAGAATGCTTCCACGTGACACCATGCGGGTCCCCAAACTCCACTAGAACAGTAGCTTTTTTGTTCAGGACCTTGCCCTATGTATCTCTACAACTGTTGATTCGTATCCTTTAATATGCTTAATAATAAACTGAGGGCTTCAGAGGGGAGGGGGGTGGGGGAATGGGATAGGCTGGTGATGGGTAGTAAGGAGGGCACGTATTGCATGGTGCACTGGGTGTTATATGCAATTAATGAATCATCGAACTTTACATCAAAAACCAGGGATGTACTGTATGGTGACTAACATAATATAATAAAAAAAATTAAAGAAATAATATACCAGTAATCCAGTGAATAAATGGGTTTCCTAGTTTTGTGAGGCGCTCTAGCAAATGAATTTGGTTGTGGGAACCTCTCATTTATAACCAATGGGTCAGAAACATAGGTAATCTCAACTGCCATTGATGTCTGAGGTGGGGGACAGTCTTATAGGGCTGAGACCTACCCCATACCTGTGGGATATGACACTATCTCCCAACAGAGAGTGTCAGAAGCAAGTTGAATTGTAGGATACCCAGCTGGGGTGGGAGAACTATGTGGTGGTGTGGGGAACAACTCCCCTCCCCCCCATAGACACACATGGAATTGGGTGACAAGAACCTTTAGGATACTTGGAAGAGGCTTAGTGTGTGGGGAGGAGGGAAGATCCCAGGTGGGTAATAGGAAAGGGGCAAGGCCAGTCCTCGGCAATGCTGCAGTTTGATTGTCTGACTCAAGCTGCTGCCTTCTGTGTCTGGTTCGCACCACCGTCCCTCAGGGAGCCAGAATTCCTGTGAGTTATTCCAACTCTTCTAGGAATCTAAGAAAGATCTGAAATCTACCATTCTGGGGATATTTGGATTTTAATAAGGACCCAAATCGTAAGCTAAGGTCACATATCCAAATGAAGGACAGTGAAGTTTTTTTAAGTGGTGATGGGTGTTTGGCTATGCACCTTGTTTTGTAGTTACTCCTGCCAACGCTGCCCTGCACTGCTTTGAGATGCTGAGGTTTGCTCCTCCATCACTGGACAAAGGGGCAAAGAAGCACAAAGAAGCAGAGAGGCCCTCTACCCTTGGAGGAATTGAACACTTGTCTTTTTCACCCCTCACAGCAGTCATTATGGATGAGAGGCTCAGAAAGCAATACTGAGCAGAGTGCGCTCTGAGCAGAGTTCTCTCTACAGAGAACCAGCCTGGTATTAAGTTCCTTGAGTTCACCTGTACTGAGATATATATTGTATGTTATATATTTAAATCATTTAGTCCCCTAATTCCATCCTTAGCGAAGAGTCTACTAGGGTACCAAAAAGTAATTACTGCCTTTTCTATATCTGATTGCCCCCAAATGATTATTGTGAGGTTGTTTATTGACCCTATTCCTGTATCTTTCGGTAGGAAATAATGGAGGTCTGTAGGTCTAGGTTCTCCAAAAGGCATATGCAACACTGAGTCCATTAGACTTTTGTATAAGAATTTTGTCTTCTCTCTGATTTTTCTAGTCCAGCAATAGGTCTTGCTAGGAACCCTGAAATTATATGGTGGGCAAGTATTCATTTACTTTTTCTTCTTATACATAGCTCACTTTTATAAATTTGACAAACCATTTCAACTGCCTTTGTATTTTCATGGGAATGAACCCAGTGTATGCATATGATAAAATCATACAGACTTACTATACTTTTCTTCTGCTTCAACTTATCTACTAGTACAATTAAAAGAATAAATTTGCATAAGTAAGAATGGTGCAGAGAAGTGTTTTGACCATCGAACTGTAGATTCACTTCAGGACTCACTTCAGGACCAAGCTAGATGGGGATGAACATTCTAGCAGACACTGATTTATGAGAAGGTTGCCCCCTTCCAGAAGAGCATCTCCATTTCCCACTGGGGACTTTCTCCTGTACTGTGAGTGGGTGAATAAATCCAATGGCCAGGGGTGCTGTGCTAGTGGAGCTCCTGCACATGGCAAGAAACCTCAGGAGAGGTGAGCATGACTCTAACACGGCTCTTCTCCCCATGGCTGCCATTGCTCTAATTCCTCTAATATGCCAAACTCATTCCAGCTTCTGAACCTTTGCCGTTGATGTTCTTCTTGCCTGGAGCACTGTGTCCCCAGATGGTCTATAATGAAAGCACCAGGAGAGCAGAAATTTCGTCTGCTCAGTTCTGGTGTAACCCTAGTGCCTAGCCTAGAGTCCACACTCAGAAAATGAAAGTCACTAATGAATGAGCCCGTCTCTAGTAGTCAGGGGCAGGCAGTCGGCCTGGGTGATTGGCAATGGGTGACTTAAGCTCGACAGATTAGGCCCTTTTTCCCAGAATTTTGACTCTTGAGTGAAGGCATCAAGGCAGTGAGTGGTAGGTCATTCACTGTTGCACCCCAAAGGGGTTACAAGAACATATTGAGACTCGTCCTGTGTGCAGCTTATGGAACCAGCCTCGTTATTTTATAGACCACACTTAATATTTTACCCCCTCAAATACCACCTGAATATAGCTGTACTATTTAAACATGGGACTATTTAATCATCCTTCTGTTTTTGGTTTTGTTTTTCCTCTTCCTGGCTTATTACAGACAGATATTCAACTCCTATTCTTTGAAATTTTGGCCAATGCTTGTTTTTGCCATGTACCTTTTATTCCCTGTCTCAGAAAGAACTCTGTTTACTGTGTGTGGATTTTTTCAGTAATTGGATTTTTGTATCATCTTTTACAGCTAATGGCAGCGCTCAGTGAGCTGTGGAAATAAATATTGAGGATGGCTGGTGTACAAGCCAAGAATTTGGGGGTTTTCCACTACTCATGTCCATTGGAGAGAGAACAGTCAGTCCCTCCAACCTAAATATTGTCCGTGGCCTGAAGAAAAGCCATTATTCCAGAATAATCAGAGACTAAAAAACCCAGAATTGACTTTTTAGGAATATGTACTATGGATATTGACCAGTTTCTTCAGTAGCGCTTCCCCAGCCCAACAGACTGTTCCCCATATTGGTACCTATGAAAATGTGTGGTGCCCGTAAACACTAAGCATTTTGTTTAAATATTAAACTTTAAAGTGCTACATCAATTTTTAATGTGCAAACTATCCTTGAAAGGCTCTGTTAGGTTGCTCTTCCCTATCAGGGAAATACTTGAGGGTCATTAGGCGAGCTCTCGGGTTACAAGGAAAAGGCCTCCTCCACTGCAAACCCTCCTCAGAGCGTCTCTGAAAAGTCAATTTGTGAGCAGAGGGCAGGCTGGCTCTGAATCACTTAAAGGCTCTATTTCCAAAACTGCTTTAACCAGTCAAATCCTCAGGAAGCTGCAAGCCCAGGCACTTCTTCAGTCAATGGAACTTAGGGCTTACCTCGTGCAAAGAATTGCTGACTGGAGGAGAATCATCTAGAACAGTCCGGCACAGCAGTTTTTATTGGCAGAATTAGGGGCCCTAGTGAGAATGTCTCTGCAGTGGGTCACACCCTTGTTTCTTCCCCACACATGTCACCTGATGAGTTTCTGCAACATTTGAATGAGGAGTTGTGTCTTGACTAAACTGGATTGCTATGTTAAGTGTTGTCATAGGTGAGCACAACCCCTTCCTTTACCTCATATGGGACATGGATTTGTAAAGAACAGGGTCAGAGAAAGGCTGGGACCATGATGCCTGCTTTGGAAGTTGGGTGGTAATCGTACGGAGGAGCACCACTCACGAATTTTGTTTCCTTCGTGTATTTGACCATTCACCTGTTTGTTTACATGTGGAAGTAATATATGGAGCACCCTAAGGCCCGAAAGCCTTGGCTGTGCCACAGGACTGTCGGGCAGCCAGTGTGTTTGAGACGTCGTGAGACGTGAGGGGAGTGGTATGAATTAAAACTGGGCAGTCACTGCATGGTCGTGTTTGGAGGTTCTGTCATTGGCTTGGGCACCTATTAAAACAGACTCAGCGTTGCTCTCACTCTGAGAGTAGACAGACTTATGTACCACCTGATCCTTAGAATGTTCTGAAAAACACGTACGGGGTACAGCTTTGGACCTTCTCAGACTGCGCTTTAAGACTTTGCTGCCACATCATTTGGGATATAAACATGACAAAGGGATTTGAAATTCAGAAATGATAGAAGATGGGATTGCTTGAAAGCTGGCTGTTGGAGCTTCAAGAACCAAGGATTTCATAATGATTTGCAGCTTCAGTACAAACTGAATTATGAATAACGCAGAAAGGAAAGAAAATTATATGCTTTGGATATTAGGCCTAGATCTTTGTTAACTGCCCAAAAGGACCGATTGTGGTTGAAAATTTACTGCTTCTCTATTCTGTGCATCTGTTAGCTTCACTGTTCAGTGAGGTAGCCACTAACCACATGTGGTTATTTAAATTACAATTAAATATAATTAAAAATTACTTTCTTGGTCACCTTAGCCACATTTCAAGTACTCGGTAGCCTAGCTGTGGTTAATGGCAATTGTGTTGGACAGCATGGATACAGACCATTTCTATCATGGCAGAAAGTTCTGCTGGACAGCACTGTAGACAATAATGTGAGGCTATTAAACTGGGGTAATACATTCCTATAATATGCCCTCTCCCATTCCCTTAGTGGGTATTCAAAACCTTCAGCTCACTCAAGCTTTGTACCCTGGTTCCTCATGACTTACATCAGGTCGTGATTCTTCCCTTACATGGAAAATAGATAACATTAGGTATTGACCTTTCCTCTTGGCCTGTTGTCCCTTCCACCTGCTTCCTTGGACCTGTACCTTCTTATCATCCTTTCTTAGGGGAGAAGCAACATCCTTCCTGTTTACTGTGAATCCCTCCATCTGTGCACTAGAATCTTCTCTCCTGTGTCTTCAAGGACCAGGCTTTATCAATTAACTATCTACCCTACCTAGCTTTATATATATATATTTATATAATTATATTTATAAATATATATCTATATATTTATATGTATGTGTATATAAGTATATATACACACATATATTCAAATGCTAATAGATTCATAAGTTGGAAAAAAGGGTAAAGGGGATCCTGTGTATCCTTCACCCAGTTTTCTTCAATGGTAACATCTTGCATGACTGTAATGTTATATCGAAAGCAGATAATCAACATTGGTACAATCCACGGACTTTATTCAGATTTCACCGCTCTCGTATGCACCCAGTGAGTGATTGTGTAGTGTCTATAATTTATATAACATCCAAGAATGTTGATAATACAGTATGCAACATTTTAAACCTGCTCTTTTCACTCCGCATCATTCCCATGAAATTCATCCCAGTTTCTTGTATCAGTAGTTTGTTGCTGATGTTTGCTGAAGAGGGTTCCAATGGTTGAACCATGCACCCATTGAAGGATGTCTGCCCTCCACCCCTGCCCCCAGTTTTCCAGGGTATTATAAATCAAGCTGCTATAAACATTCATGTTTTTGAGTAGACATAAGTTCTCGTTTCTCTAGGATAAACGCCTGGGGGTTCAGCTATTGAGTTGAATGGCAAGTCCAGGTTAGATTTCTTAAGGAACTGCACACCGTTCCCCAGAGCGGCTGTACCATTTCACATTCATGGCAATGAGTGAGTGATCCAGTTTTCTCTGCGTCCTTGCCAGCATTCGGTGTTATCATTGTTATTCTAGCCATTCTAATAGGTGTGTGGGGATATCTTAAGGTGGTCTAAATTTTCATTTCTCTTTAATTTTGTTAACATGCTTCTCAATGTTGAATATCTTTTCATGTGCTTATTTGCCATATATCCTCTTTGATAAAATGTCTTTTCATGTCTTCGATGAAATATCTTGCCCATTTTCTAATTGGATTATTTGTTGAGTGCTACATTTTGAGAGTTCTTTATATAACCTACAAAGCCTTTGTTGGATATGTGGTTTGGAAATATTTTCTCCCTGTGTAGCCTGTATTTTCTTTTTTTTTTATAATGATTTTTTATTATATTATGTTAGTCACCATACAGTTCATCCCCAGTTTTCGATGTAAGTGTAGCCTGTATTTTCATACTCTTCAAAGTCTTTGGTGGAGCAAAGAAATTTTTAATTTTGATAAGGTCTCTCTCCTATAGATTCAACTTACATGTTTAACCTAACTGACTCTACTGGTATTTTTTTCCCTCGGTGCAAAAACCCCATCATGGTGCTTCTACCTTGAAAACTGCATCTACCTTGAGACATGTTTCTTTTCCTGTCGCCACAGCAGCTAACAGTGCTGCAATCTAGCTGGCACCCACAACAGACAACTAGAAATCATCCTTGACTCCTCCAATCCTTTAGCTTCTTCCTCTAACCACCCACCAAAATCTTGTGTATTCTTACTAAATATTTCTCAAGCCCATCCTATTCTGTCGTGTTTTCCCCATTGTCTTAGTTCACTAAGACTTAGTTCGCTAAGCGCTATTGTGTTAGTTCACATCCTTGTTGTTTCTTGTCAGGATCATTGTATTGAGCTCCTAATTGTACTCCTGGCTTCCCGTCCTGCCTGACACAAAGCCAGTTTCCACACGGCTGCAGAATGATCGAGCTAAAATGCAAGCTAGTTATATTACTCCCTTGCTTACCCTCATCTCCAGAGTAAAGTTTAAATTCCTTCACATGCTGTCCACGTTCTTTTGTATGTCTTCCTCAGCCTCATATCTTACTGCTCCCTGACGCCAGACATCAGCTCCAACCATTCTGCTCTACTCGCACTTTCTCAAATGCATTGTGACTTTCTGATTCCAGTGCTTTGCTTGGGATGTTCTCCCATGCCTCTTTGCTTGAGGCTTCTCCTTTGCACTCCTCCAAGCTAACTTCCCTGAGCACCAGAGACAGGATTACCTCCTCCTTGTTCATAGGATGACTCAGCCAAGGCAGGGACTACATCTATGTATCTGCATTTATTCGTAGGGCTTAACAAAGTACTTGTACATAGTTTACAAACATTATGGAAGAAATGACTGAATCTTAGTAATTAATTCCCTCAATATTAAAGGTATCTGCTTCTTCCTCTTCCCTAGACTGGGATCTCTGGAGCACAGGTATTGTTTCTAGTTTCTACCTATAGCACCTGCAGAATGCCCAGCTCATAGGCCATGCTCAATAAATATTTGTTGGATGAACGAATGAAGCAAAATGGACATCCTTGCAACGTGGTGCACTTTAAGTTAATCTTTTTTTCCCTTCGCTTATCCCCAGAGGCAGGCACTGAGCCTAACAGTAAAAACGTATGGAAAAGAGCAGAAATTATTGATGGTTTAATACACTCATATGGCTGAGTAGGCACTTCTGGTTCAAGTACAGTTGTATTTGCCCTGAGCAGCCACAGGAAAGCAGAAGGCTACTTTTGTTGTTCATAATTTATCAAGTACATACTGACCTTTCTGCTATTGGACAGGCACTGAGTAGCAAAAAGGATCTGTTCTCATCTAGCTTGGAGTCAGATCCTGTTTTTGAGCTACTCTTGGTACAAAAAGAGATGTTAACCTTTTGAGTAGTCCTCTGTGAAATAGGTGAGGTTCTTCGTGGTGGTATTAAAATGACTGATTATGATGAAATCAGATCTATCAGACTAATTTTAGTTCATAAACATTTTTAAAAGATTTATTTATTTATTTGAGGGAGGAGGGGCAGAAGGAGAGAGAGTCTTAAGCAGACTCTGCACTGAGCACAGAGCCAGACCCGGGGCTCGATCTCACGACCTCGAGATCACGACCTGAGCCAAAACCAAGAGTCAGATGCTTAACCGACTGTGCCACCCAGGCACCCCTATAAACTTTTTTTGGTGCATACCAAATTCAGTGTGCAGTATGTAAAGTTGGCCAAAGCTGGCTTTCAAGGCAACATTGAGGGAGTATTTCCCTCGTTTCCTCATTTCTCCTTTAAACTCTCTTACCCTTGCCCCAGAAAGGCCCCTGCCACCTTCTTGTTCCCCCAGTTCCCACTCTTAGACCTCAGTACCCCACTTAACCCTGGATTAAATGAGATTGTCATACATTCATGTAACATAGAGGTATCCTCCCTTGTCCTAAAAAAAACCAAAAGACAAAAAACACCCATTTGCTTTTAGTAGAGGAATTGCAGAGTATCACAGGAACTAAGAACCAAGGAAAGTTTCTTGGTTCTTGCCCAGCATGAGCTGCTTTTTCTCTCATCAAAGACAAGTAATCAGAAGAGGGAAGAACAGGCTGTTAGGGCTAACCCAAGTGTCTTGTGATTAGTAACTGCACTTTGTCCCATGGTCGCACCTTGAAGCTTGTCATTGCCAGGAACTACTCCATCTAGAATCTTAATTTTGCATATCTTGCTTTCTGACCACCACCTGCTGCTCCAGTCTGCTTGCTGCGGTAACCCATGGGCATAATACTTTGACAGCATTTTGATAATCCCTTGGTCCCTGTCACTTTTTTCTCATTGAATTTTCTTCTTCTCCAGGTAGATTTCATGGTTGAAAAGAGTCAAGTTTTTTTTTGAAAATACCATCAACTTTCTTCCCCACTCTCTGTCATGCTCATTTAACAAATCCCCAACCTTGGAAGAACCCTACCCTCTCTCTTCTCTGGGTCTCCCTTTGAGCAGTTGAGTGTTGCTGGACAGAATCACACAAGTAGGTAGACTGGGTTCACGGGAAATTCATAATCTTAAGGCTTAAATGGGCATTAATCTTATTCTGTTTTCTTCTTCCTGGTATTAGTTTCTTTTTTCTCTTTAAATGTCTCATGGCCCTTTTCCATCAGCATTCTTAGCTGATACCTTAGACTCGAAGTTCCTTATCTTCCTGGCTCATCAAAACTGGCAAATCTTGATCCTTCCCAGCAGAGGCCAATCCCTCCATTTGACTCTGGATCTCGTCCACATCACCTGCAGTGTCTCCCGTTGTCTTCAGTATCCCGGAAAGAATTGTGTTAGCAGGATAAAAATGAAATAAAACAGAACAAAACAAAAGTACCATACACATTCCCTTTCAATACAGTTAATTTAGATGTAATAGGATTTTTTTGAATGCATTTTTTTCCAGGCAACTTGACTTATTTCAGAAAATTAATCCGCCCCTTACACTGCAATGCCTTATTTTCTATCTTAGCAAATCTTTACTTCTCTGCCTGACTTGTAAACAGTTCTATAATGTGGCTCTGCTTTATTGAGCCCTATTTCCAACCATGCAGCATACCAGCTCCTCTGGGTGGAAAGGTCTTCTCACTGTCTTGTGATTTACCTTCATTGATGTCTTCCCTTCCTCCAAACACTCCCCACCTCCTGTTCAACTTTTAGGTGACAGAGAGGAACTCCATCCGAGGTCTATGAGACCTCCAAACCCATCCTTTTAATAACATTATTGAAACTTAAATAATATCTATTTTATTTCATATTATTAAAAATAAACATCATAAAAATATCATAAAATGTCTTGCCTTTTTGAATTTAATGAAAATATTTTAGCTTTATATTACAGATATTTTCAAATATAAAAGTAAAGATTAATATAATGAACACCAATGTTACCATCACCCCCCCAAAATAACATTTTCCATCTTCGTATACTCTCCCCGTTTTTTAAAAAGATTTTTAGACCAAATTTCAGACATCCTGTTTTTTTTTTTTTTTAGTCTCTTATGCTTAAATATTCAGCTCTAACCAATAAGGACTTAAAAAAAAGCCTAATCATTATGCTGCCATCATATCTTAGAAAATTAGTAATTCTTTAATATCATCTAATACAGTGTTTCTCAACCTTGGCACTATTGAATTTTGGGTGACATAATTCTCAGTTTTGGGGTTCTGCAGGATATTTAGGGCCATCTCTAGTCTCTATCACTAAATGTTAGTAGCACTCCCCCCATTGTGACAACCACAGATGTCTCCAGACTCTCTGGAGAGGCAAAGTCTTTCCTGGTTAATGAACCACTGATCCAATTCCAGTTTACGTTTCCACAGTTTCTTAATGGTATGTTTTGTAAGTTGGTTTATTGGAATGAGGATCCAAAGAACAGTAACCATTCTCTTTATCACTCATACTCTAGGAGAGAGAAAGGCAGATGGGAGATAGACGCAGGAGAAGAGGGCTGCAAGAGGTGAGAGTAGCCATGGGGATGCTAAGATCTTGAAGATGGAAGAGAAACTATGCCTGGTGTAATTGTGAGGGTGATTAGTTGAAGAACAATATTCTGGTGGTAAAGTGGGTTGACATCTACCAAGACCACTTGTGCTAAGCGCTCAGCAGTCGAGGACTTGTCCACAGGCTGTCGCCATGACTATGGATGTTTGGGCAAGAGAATCAAGGCTGTGCCCTGGAATATTGGCAACACCTGGCAGGAATGGGTGGCCTTATTCCAGACAACAGACTGTTCTTACATCCTAACTTGTAGTATGTCCTGCTTCTCTCTCATAGTCACCAGAAGTAGACTGAGGACATCAGAAAATATCCACATTTGGGATAGAATCTCAAATTCAAAGCTGAGCCAAAGTACAGGATCATCAAACATTTGGAGAAAACAAATGATATGAAAGAGACTCGGTGATCTGATAAACAAAACTTAAACCCGAGGAAGTAAAAATCAGAAGGAATCTTTGAAAGGTGCATAATTAAAATGCTTACAGAGAGTTGGGAATAAATCCAAATATATCAATAATCATGAAAACTGACTCTTGGATAGGATAAAAAGTAAAATAAAATAAAGTAAAATAAAATAAAATACAGTTATATGCTGTTAATAAAGTTCATACCTAAAACAAAATAACATGTACAGGTTGAAAATAGACAAAAAAAAAAAAAAAAAAAAAAGGAAAGGAAAAAATAAATTAGACATGTTCAAATAAAAAATAAAAATAAATGTGATAGTAATTAATAAATTAATAGCAATTAAAAGAATCCAAGGCCAAAAAAACCCAACAAATTAATTAAGTAGAAATATTTAATATTGATAACATGTATAACTAACACTTGACACTCCTGAAAACTTTGTCACCAAAAGCAATGATTCATACTGTAGAGAGGAAAAACTTATAAAAATATAAGGATGAATAAATTCCAACCATGTGGGAGACTTCAGGACTTAACAGATTGAATAAACAAATAATTAAGACTTAAGGGCTTTTAGTAACATAACTAACAAACTATATATGTATATATACATATATATGTGTGTCATTATATCTATAGTATATGTATTTATTTTATATTTTAAATATTTTAAATATTTATAGTTCTATATTATAAAATATTTTGTTTATAAAATATTTTAGTATATAATATAATATATATAAAGTCCTTTTTCTCTATATGTGTATATATCCATATTTATAAAATTTTGCACCCACAGAATTGAAAAAGACATTTTTAAAAAACAAAATGGAACATTCACAAATATTTACCATCCATTAGACCAAAACAAAATGAAATATATCTAAATATATATTCCAGGGGGCGCCTGGGTGGCACAGTGGTTAAGCGTCTGCCTTCGGCTCAGGGCGTGATCCCAGCGTGCTGGGATCGACTCCCACATCAGGCTTCTCCGCTAGGAGCCTGCTTCTCCCTCTCCCACTCCCCCTGCTTGTGTTCCCTCTCTCGCTGGCTGTCTCTGTCAAATAAATAAAATCTTTAAAAAAAAAAAATATATATATATATTCCAAGAAATAAAATAATTTAGTCTTTGTACCAGCTATAATGTAAAAAAATTATAAATGAATATAAAAAAATCTGCAAGAAAAATTTATTTCCTTGGAAATAATAATAATATTCCTCTTTCTTTTTGGAAATAACAATATTCTTTCTTTTAGAAAAATGATAAAAATGGGTAAACTTTTGGTATTTCTAACCAAGGAAAAAAGTTCTTGTATAAACAGCATTGGGAATAAGAAAGAAAATATCACAGATTTGGAGAATATTAAAAATATGTGATTTTAGTTTCTTATTTCAATTAATATCTGTTGATCACCTGCATTAATATATTCTACAGTAAATTTGAACATTTAGACAAACTGTTAATTTAATTTTCTAAAAAATTAGACAAAGTTGACTTAATAGAAAATCTGAATAGATAAATAGAATTGAAGAAGTTGAAAATATAATGAAAGATCTATCTCTTAAAAATTTCACCAGGCCCAGAAATTTTGAAGGGTGATATCTATGAAATTTTTGTGGACTAGACAATTACCACATTATGTAAACTGCTTCAGAGAATCTAAAAGCTGGAAAATAATCTTAACTCATTCTGTGAGGCTAATATGAGCCTTATACTAAAATTTAGCAAGGATTGTGCATACGGAAAAGAAACCACAGGCAGAACTCACTAATAAATTTGACATGCAGAATTCTTATATAAAAGCTAACAAATTAAATTACTCATGGATTTAAAAATAGTATATTATGACTAAGTAGGTCTTACAGTAGAAACACAAATAACTTTCAATATTAGGTAAACTACTAATTTGATTGACTAGCAAATAGTTCAAAGAAGAAAAAATCATATGTGATCTCAACAGATGTCAAAAAAACATTTGACAAAATTCAACACAAATTTATGTTAAATACTATAAGTGGAAGGAAACTTTCCAAACCTTATAAAGGGTATCTCTTAGAAACCTGCGGCAAAAGTCATATATAATGATGAAGTACTAAAAGCATTCTCTTTACCTGTGGAAACAACATAGGGATGAAAATTGCCACCATTTGTCCTAGAGGTTTTGGCCAGCGCAATAACACACAAAAATAAATCAGGTAGGTAAATATTTGAAAGGAAGAGGGAAAACAACTCCCATATTATTGTATTTGCAGACAACATGGTTATCTTTCTAGAAGATCCAAGATAGTAAAATAACACACTGATAGAATTCTACATGGCTAGACTAATTGGATAAAAGATTAATGTACCAAAAGTAATAGATTTCCTATATATGACCATATCCAATGGGACCATCCAGTTCCCAACAGAAATTTTAAAAATATAGGAAATGGTTAATAATAAGCCTGCAAGTACCTGTACAATACTATTTGAAAGTAACAACAAAGCAACACTATACAGCGTTATTAGAAGATATAAAAGAAGACCTAAATAAATGATGAGAAATACTACATTCTGGCATTGGAAAATTCACTGTTTCAAAAATGGTAATCCCCCCAAATATATTTATACATTTAACGTGTCCCAATCAAATCCTACAAAGTTGAGGGTAACAATCATTTGGTCTTATTTTAGAAGGTAGATTAAAGATGGTATTTTCCTACCTTTGTTCTTGGAAATTCTCTAAATGCAACAACACAACAACAACAACAACGTCCCCAAAGCAGAGAAACAGAGACATAAACACTGTCTTCAGAGAAACTGGGAGGCACATCTGTAACCTTGAATCATTGTATAGAAGAAACCACTAACAAATATAATGGAATGTAAACAGGAAGATGCCAAGAGGATCCCAATGACTGGAGAATTCAAATGAAATTGGCAAAGCACAGTTCTCCAAAGTAAATGCTCCATCTGAGAGGCCAACCCAGTAATATCAGGATGGGTGCATGGGTTCCCAAGCTTTGCACGAAGAAGAAAAGCAGTTGGGGTTAGAACAAAGAACGCAGAGACAAGCCATATTTTCAGGTAGGCTTTCTCTCTCTCTCAGGGAGACAATATAGAGGAGAGTCTACCTTGTAAACTGTCCAAAAGCTGCTGATCTCTCTTGCCTAAAATAAAGAGAACAGGTGAAAATAGCCAGTATTAGGAATGAAAGGGGAATATAATCTATAGGCTTAGAAAGGTAAAATGAAACAGAGAATTTTTAGGGTGGTGAAAATACTCGGTATAATATTATAATGGTGGATTCATTTAATCATACACTTATTCAAACCCATAGAATGTACAACACTAAACGGGAACCCTAATGTAAACTCTGAACTTTGGGTGATTGTGATGTATCAGCGTAGGTTTGTGGACTGTAACAAATATAGCATTGGTGGAGGATGTTAATAGAGGGATAGGCTGTGTATGTTGGGGAGGGGCAGGGATATGGGAAATCTTTGTTCTTTCCTCACAGTTTTGCTGAGAACCTAAAACTGCTCTCAAATAATGAAGTCTACAAATATATGTATATAAAGAATATTACGAGCAAATCATGCCAGTAAATGTGAAAATTTAGATGAGATGGGAAAAATTATTAAAAAAACAGAACTTACCCCAAACTGCGACAAGAAATGTACAGTCTGCATAGCTCTGTATGTGTTGAGGAAATTGAATATGTAATTAAAAACCTCTTCATAAATAAAGCCCCTCTCCATAAGGAGGAATTCTTTTCTTTCTTTCTTTCTTTCTTTCTTTCTTTCTTTCTTTCTTTCTTTCTTTTTTAAGGAGGCACTCTTAAAGAACAAGATGGAACATACTCACTGGTGAATTCTACCCCTCAAGAAAAGAAGAAACAACACAAAATTTAACACAAATTCTTCTAGAGAAGAGAAAAAAGAAAAACTTCCAAAATTTTTGATATTTACACAATCTTGTTCCCAAAGTTTACAAGGAATATTATAAAATAAAGAAAGATTAATGTCTTTTATGAACATAGGTACAAAAAAAAATCCTAAATAAGTTACTAGCAAATTGAATCTAGTGATACTTAGAAGGATAATACATCATGACTGAATGTGTTTTTGTTTTGTTTTGGTTTGGTTTGGTTTTTTAGAGAGGGAGAGAGAATCTTAAGCAGGCCCCATGCCCAGAACAGAGCCCAATGCGGGGCTCAATCTCACAACCCTGAGATCATGACCTGAGCTGAAATGAAGAGTCAAACACTTAACTAACCTGACCCACCCAGGTGTCCCCAAATGTGGTTTATTTAAAGAAAGTGACCCTGGGTTAACATTCAAAATTCAATCAGTGTAATTCACCAGATTAACAGAATAAAGGAGAAAAGTCATATACCCATCTCCGTAGATGCAGAAAGAGCATTTGATATAAATCCAGTATCTATTAATAATTAAAAGCAGTCTTGAATAGATAAATACATTCTTAATTTGATAAATCTAAAAAATGAAACAAAAAACTCCATAAAACAAATGTATCTGAAGTGAATTTTTGAGACTTCTCTCTGAGATTAGTAATGAGAGAAAGATTTTTCTGCTAAAATTGTTTTTGTTCAACATTTTACTGGAGACCTTTCCAAGGAAGCAAGGACAATAATATTAAAGATGTGAAAAATGGGAGGGGAAAATAGAGCTCTTATTATTTACGGATGATATGATTGTGTATGTAGACATTTTTAGAAGATGTAAAGATAAACTGTTAGATGTAACAAGAGAAAAAAAATAAAATATATATTGCAACAAATTTAAAAAAGAATAAAAAATAATTAAAATGTATTATTTAAAATATAATTAAAAACTTCAAATATCTAGCAATATGTCTAATGCAAATTGAGACTTCTTCCCAAAAATGTATAAAACGCTATCAAGAGATATTAAAGAAGACTCCATAAGTGAATGAGATAGATGGATAGATTAAAAAAAAAAATCTACAGACCAACTGCATTAGCAGAAATAGAAAAGTTTGTCAAAGAGCCAACCCTCCCCAAAGCATATGTTTGTACCACTGCCCCTCCTGCACCAAGAGCTCAAATTTGCGGTTATTATTGCTCCTGCTGGCACAAGAGGAAGAGAATCCTCTGCCTTCCCTTTTGTATTACCAACTTCTGGCGTGAGTGCGTCTGAGTGACAAAGCCAGGTCACGTGCCTGTGCTCCAGCTGTTAAGATAGCCCGACAAATTACCTATCTAGCATTCTCACCTCCTTTAGAGGAGAAGATCTTTGTCTATCAAGAATCATAAGGTGAGCAATTCCTCAAACCTAGAAAAGGGTTTAGATGCTGGGTACTGAAAACAAGGACATTTGTCCACTAGAAACGCCCCTATTCCCACTAATAATTATTCTTCAGTTATTCTGGAGGTACTGGCAAGCACAATGAGAAAAAATAAAAATAGATAAAAATCAAAGAGGAGGAGATTAAACTACAGCTATATGCTGCTGGTGCAGATATTTTCCTAGAAAATCCGTGGGAAATGACTAAAATGTTTTCACAAATAAGGGTAGAATGCAGCTACTTGGCGGGCACAAAATTAATTAAACAGATACATCTTCATGTAGATGGTTTGCTAGATGACACAGTGGAATAAATGGAACACTTACAATAGCAAGTCACACGAAGGATCAAGATAAAATTGGAAAAAGCTTTTCAAGGGTACAAAAAGAAAACTCGAATAAATGGAAAGGCACACTATATTTTTGGATAAGAGAGTCAACATTATGAGCATGTCGATGTCTCTAAATTACTCTATAAAAGTGACATGACCCCTCCAAAAAATTACCAGTAGGATTTTTATTGAAACTAGGCAACTGAATCCTAAAGAACATACGGAAAAAAAAAAAAATAAAGAACAAGCAAGAATAGCTAGCAAAAATTCCAGAAAAGAGTAATGGAAGGTATTTGTCTTAAAAAGCATTAAAACACACAAAAACACCAAAGGGTAAGACATGGTACTTGAGCATATAAAGTGACTTGGTGTGTTAAATAGATGAAAATTCAAATCATTGGGAAGTGATAAGATTCACTCTTTTGACTGGCAAAGATTAAAGACTACTAATATCCAGCAGTGGAGAAGACGCAGAGAAATATGTAGATATGTAATCAGGCATGACTTTATGGAGAGCATTTTCTTAGGCTCTCCTTTAGAAATATGCATATGCCTTAACTCAACAATTCCACTTTGGGATATTCATCCCCCCAAAATGCTTGCAACTGTGCACAAAGAGGCCTTGGAGAATTGTTTGCAATGAGGGAAAAATAGATTATAATCTGAGCTTCCTTATAAATAAAGTATTATGCATCTTTCCTGTTGAATACAATGCAGCAGTTAAAATAAATGAGGTTAAAAATGAGAAAGATCACATGAAGTGAAGTGTGAGTTAGCATTTCAAGGACTCATTTTAACACTGAAAAGAGAATTTTAGAATAATATACATGGTGTGATTTCTCTGCTGCCAAAATGGTCTCACCTGTGTATATGACTTGGGTCATACTGTTATCTCAAGTCTGTCAGTGTGCCAAGGAGGAAACTGAAGCACAGAGAGGGAAGTATTGTGGGGAGGGGGCTTGGAAGACCATCTGAGGAAAGAGCAATTCAGTCAGAGAAAGCAATTCGAAGACCCTGGCATAGAAGCATGCTGTGCCTATTTGAGGAAAAGTAAGAAGATCAGTGTGACTGGAATGAGGTTGAGTGAAGGGGATCAGTAAGAGATGAGACCAAAGAAGTACCCAGGTCATCTAGAGGATTGGCTTTTATTTTTAAAGAAGTGGGAGCCATTGGAGGGTGTTGAGTACAAAGGTGACATGATTTGGCTTCTGTGTTTAAATAATTTGCTGCCATGTTGAAAATAGATGGAAGAGGGGCAAAGGTGGGATGACTGGGTAGGAGGCTACCATAATAATCCTGGTGAGAGATGATGGTGCTTTGGCCTAACAGCAGTAGAAATATTGAGAAGTGGTCAGTTTCTGCATATATTTTAAACATGGATAGCATGTGTGCTGAAGGGAATGATCCAGCAGTGGTGGGAAAGCTGATGATGTAGGAGAGGATAAAGAACTGCTACCACCTCGAGAAGGTGAGGGCGTGAGTTTGGCTTTTGCTATGAGCAAAACACTCTGTGTAATAACAGGAAGATGGATTATGTGTGTGTGATGCTGGTAGACGTATGAATCTGTGAGGATAGGAGGATGCGGAAGTTCTCTGCTTGGTGGCTTCAGTTTTCTCAAGGCAGGAAGACACAAGGTCTTCAGCTGTCAGTGTGAGAATATAGAGAGGAGGTGTTGGAAGTTTGAGGCTAAAGGAAAGTGAGTGAATTTGAGTGAGGGAATGGACTCAGGAAATATAATAGAATGTTCTTTTGATAGAGTCAGAGAATAAACATGTTTTAGAGAGTAAAATACGTTGTCCTTTTTCTCTAGAGAAATAAAACCTATAGATACCCTGAATCCCTTTCTTTTGTTTTCATGAAAACAACAACCAGGAATTAAACTGTAGTTCTAAGTTGGAAGACATGACCATTTGGTTAAGAGGATCCCATGCACTTTACATTTTCTGTCCCAGTGCTTAAGAAGCACATAGTGTTCTGCAAAACATGACTCTTCAGACAGAATGTCCAGAGTTCCAAGAAGAAAGTTTATGATGTGTTGACCAATCCCAAACCACACTGCAGTAATTGAAAAAACACTTCTGCAAATGGGTAATGACAGAACAGCCTATCATTTGAACTAAAACTATAGTAAGGAGTCATTGGCAAGGCAAGATGAGATTTAAGTGCTGTTACACACTCCGTTCCTGCCTGAAGTAGCCTGCTAGACTGAATTACTTTAAGTAATTAAATAAGGTGAGACGTTTCCAGAGCTATCCAGATACAGCCAGTCCCTCAAGGTCTTTGGTTACTGAATGTCCTGCTTCCTGATCTCTGGGACCTTTTTTCAACAACCTTATTAGCATGTCCTTGATAATGGACAATGACTAAGACCATCATTTTGGGCTTGTTTCAGATCCAGGTAACATTGTGGTGAGAAGCTAAAACTCGAAGTGTTTTGAGACAGGGTAGCAGTTTTCAATAAACTAAAGTTTCAAAAAAACAGTGGTTTCAAAAAAGGCTCAATTCCCTCGGATCTCACACATCATACCACTTTAAGTGAATAGACAGGCAAGTTTGTTGTACATGTGGTTGATGTTTACCTTTTCTCGAATATTCTAGTGTTTCTTGTTAACAGACAGCTGATGTTTTTTTTCCTGTCACATAACTTGTTGACTTGATCTCTTTTCCTAATTCTAAGGAGTTATGTTGGTTTGGGTCCCCTGAGAAGCAGATATCATGACCGTATCATACGTGCAGAGATTTATTAGGGAAAATGTTTGTAAGGGAAAACAGGGAAGGAGCTGGAGGAGGTTGCAGGGAGAGAATGAATTAAAAATCTTAGACTGTGGTGCAGTTCTAAGAAAGTTTTGGTAAGGCTGAGGGGCAATCTAGAGCCAAAATGGCCCATCAGAGGAGTCTTTCCTCTGCCAGAAATGGACCTGCCTTGGTATCCCTGCCATGTTCAGTGATTGGTAGGGAGTAGCTTGTGGGAAGAGTGGCCTCAGCTCTACTAGAGTGATGTATCTCAGGAGGCAGTAGTGGGAGATGTTCATAATTACACTTCTGTATTACTCTACTTGAACTCCTTTACCAATCTACCACACACTGAGGGGCTTTAACAGCAGAAATGTATTTTTCGCATAGAGGCTAGGAAGTCCAAGGTTAAGGTGTTGGCAAGGTAAGTTACATTCTGAGATCTCTTTTCCTCTCATGACTTGCAGGCTGCTGTCATCTTCCGGTGTGTTCGCATGACCTCTTCTTTGTGTGGAGAGAGAGGGAGCTCTTTGGTTTCTCTTCTTATAAGGATACCAATCCTATCAGAGCAGAGCCCCACGCTTATAAGCTTATTTAACCTTAATTACTTCCTTAGCGGCCCCATCTGCAAATATGGCCACACTGGGTTTAGGGTTTCAACATAAGAATTTTGTGGGGACATAAACATTCAGTCTGTAGTAACTACCTACCGCCAGAGATTTGAGAGGTGCATCTTTTAAAAACATGTTTTATTGTAGTATATAATACAGAAAATTGCACAAATTTTATTTTTATGGCTCTTAATTTTTTAATGCCAAGAGAACTAATAAAGTGTAATTTGTATTTAGTAGAATGCACACATTTTAAGTGTATAGTTCAAGGTTTTGTTTTGTTTTTTTTTTAAAAGATTTTATTTATTTATTTGACAGAGAGAGAGAGAGAGTCATTGAGAGAGGGAACACAAGCAGGGGGAGTGGGAGAGGAAGAAGCAGGCTCCCAGTGGAGCAGGGAGCCCAATGTGAGGCTCGACCCCAGGACCCTGGGATCACGCCCTAAGCCAAAGGCAGACGCTTAACAACTGAGCCACCCAGACGCCCCTAGTTCAAGGTTTTTGACAAGTGTATATACACCTGAGTTACCATTAACCACTTCAAGATACAGATTATGTCCAACACTCCAGAAAGTTCTTGTGTTGACCTTGGTGCTCCAATAAAGACTCTGGGAACCAATGCTTAGGTGAGCTTCCCTGGTTGTAGGTAAGCACTACAGAGAAAAGTAGAGGGGGAAGATGACAGGGAATTCTGGCAGTGCAATGAGGGGATTCAGGTAACAGTTTTAAAGAGGATACTCTGGAGATGCCTCTCTCGTGAGGTGGTCTCACTGCCTGAAGGGGGTCTTGTAACAATTACAATTACATACAGCAGTGCTGTATTTTCAGCTATAATGCATTTGGGAAACTGCACCTGTGAGATATCTCACCCTCCTGACACTAGTGGGTATGTGGGATTCCCAAGCAACTTATATTAAACAGTCTTATCCTTTTACCTTGTAATAGGATAACTAAAACATTTTCTAAAGAACACAAAACAGTTTTTACGGGAAACTTTGCTGTCTCTTCTATATTAATATTTAATGAATGGAAAAATGCATTTGTAGGCTCTATTGAGGTTCTCAGAAACAGAGATTCATTTACTCATTTAATATTTTTCCCAATATATTTCTTCAACAAACATTCATTGAGCTCCTACTATGTTCCATGTTTTGAACTAAGCACTAAGAGAGACACAAATGAACAGGAAACTCTAGGATCTCATGGTTAAGAGTGGTGGAGGCAGAACTGCAAATGGATTGTTTCTGTTGTGACTGGAATAACTCAAAAATGGTGATGGGCAAGAGGAGGAAGGTAGGAAGCAGCTAGCAGAGAAGGGCACAGGGCTAATAAAATGACTATATATGATGATAACACATGAGAAGAGCTATAATGGTGCAATGAACAAAGTTTTATTGGGGCTCAATGGATGAAGAAAGAATTCTCTAAGGGAGCTGGGCTAGGTTTCAAACACAGCACACATTTTCCCCTCTTATTAATTCTTTCCTTTAAAAATGCTTTAAAATATTTTAAATTAAAGTTGAAAAAAATGAAATAGTACCAAAAGTTTTATAACCCCAAATAGTAATCTCCTGCACCAGTGACACCTGCTACCCCAATCTCATTCCCTAGAGGTAAACATTTTAGCTATTTCAGCTATTTTGTTTTGTATTGGTCTGTGTACTTCTTAAGATTATGCTTGTAATGATATTTCTTGATTTATTATCATTTTGACATTATCTATTGATTTCCTGTTAGGATAGATGGGAATTTTACCCTCTTAAATGTCACTCACTTTCCACTCTCCTTCCTTCCAAAGAATTTCTTGATTAAATTAATATTCGGTGCTTACATTATTATAATCATGTTAATATTGTTCACTGCAGAGCCAAGAATTTCCGAATGATTGTTTCCCTCCTTTTTTGTGTAACATTTTATTTTTTCTAGAATTAATTTCTGTTTTTAAAAATTTGCATATTTTTGTGTGTGACCCTTAATTATCCTTAATATGTTTTGTATCTCTCAAAAGATTCCCCCCCCATGCTTAAATGTATAAAGTGTCTATTAAATCAAGGACATGTGTTTCCAGATTGATAGGGCCCATGAAGCACCGAGCATAATGGTGAAAGCAGACCTGTACTATGGCACTGGGGCACGTCAGAGTGAAAGTCAAGAGCAAAGATCCTGCAGACTTCCAGAGAAGAAAACAAGATTCGAGTAAAGGGTTGAGGGTCAGAATAGTGTCAGATTCCTCACCAGCAATGATGGAGGTGAGAAGGGGGTGGCTATGCCTGAAAATTTCAGAAAGAAAGGGATTCCATGCTGCGGTTGCACATCCAGCAAAGACCAGTTAAATATGAACATAAAGTAAAGACATTTTCAGACATGAAAATTCTCAACTTATCTCCCAAGCACCCTTTGTTAGGCAGTTATTCCAAAATGAGGGAATTCACTAAAAAAGGAAGACGTGAGGATCCCAACAACAGTGGATCCAAAATAAGAAAAAGACAAAAGAAATCTCTAGGATAGCAGTGAAGGGAAATCTCAAGATGGCAGCTGGGTAGCAGGACCTAGGGAAATCAGCCCAGACTGGAGCAAGCACAGGCCCCAGGAAATCATCCTAGAAGGTGAAATTGTAGAACATCTAAGGCATTTGAACATACCGAGAAGTGATTTACAAAATTGGAGGGAGAAGTGAGAACCACTCAATTTAGTGGTAAAGACATAAGAAACTGAGCAAATAAAAAAGATAATTAACTCTAGAGAAAATAAAATGTGTAGGGAATCAAAGGTAATTGTTTACATAGTCAGCATATGTCAACCCTGAGCATCAATCTGACCAAATTTACAAATAACTAAGCTGGAAGGATGGGGCCACTTGGAATGCACCTGGGGTGGGGTGGGGTGGGGTGGGGTGGGAGTGGTGGCTAAATGGGTTAAAGTCTTATCCCCCTGTAGTGAGAGCCCACAGTGAGAGTGAACAGAAAATATTCAAATCAAAATCAAGCAACATAAGCATGTTATTGACACATATGGAGATAAATACCAAAATAATTGACTAAAAGAAACCAAAGTGGTGTCCTCAGTGGATTGGGAAATAGGAGAGAGGGGGAAGGGAGTCCTGTGGTTTTCATAGCAATTATTTGATTGTCTGTGTGTGTCCATATAATTTTTGTAAACATAAAAACCACAATTTAAAAGGAAAAAAATATAAAGTATCTATCAGTTTTCCTTTCTTCCTCCCAGAGTTCTCCATCCTTTTGCTCTCCATCCTGTAAATTAGATTGGTTGCTCTGTAGTTCTCTTGCTCTCCATCCTGTAAATTAGATTGGTTGCTCTGTAGTTCTCTTATCATCCTGGGCACATCCTTTAGTTGTCATCCTGGGACCTTATATCCCCAAGGATTCCTGGTTCCTTGGATTTTTTGTGTTCCTTATTTTTCTTCATTCATTTGTTTTGCTGGAGCATAGCTTTCATAATGTCTTTAGAAAGTGTTGAGGGTTGACTTGTTTCCCCAAAAAGATATGTTGAAATTCTAACCTCTGATACCTTTAAATGTGACCTGACTTGAAAATAGGGTCTTTGCAGATATAGCCAAGTTAAGATCAGGTCATTAGTGTGGACCCTAATCCAATATGACTGGTGTCCCTATAAGAAAAGAGACACAGACACAGATGACGAACGCCACATGACGATGGAGGCAAAAATTGGAGTGGGGCTGCCACAAGCCAAGAACACTAAGGATTGTTAACAAACACCATAAGCTAGGAGTGAGAAATTGAATACATTTTTCTCCTAGCCCCTAAAAAGGAACTAATCCTGCTGACACCTTAATTTTTGAACTTGTAGACTCCAGAACTGTGAGAGAATACATCGTTGTTACTAGTTTAAGTTACTAGTTTGTGGTGATTTGTTATGGCAGCTCTAGAAAGAGTATATTGGAAGTTAAGTTGAATCTT
Source organism: Ursus americanus (assembly GCF_024610735.1). Taxonomy (NCBI): domain Eukaryota; kingdom Metazoa; phylum Chordata; class Mammalia; order Carnivora; family Ursidae; genus Ursus; species Ursus americanus. Next base: position 17,387,758 of record NC_142160.1, on the reverse strand, counting down.
GGCAGATCTGAAAATGTCTTTATGATTCTCACTCTTGATGTTGGCTCTGTCTTAATTTTACCAGAAAATATCAAAGGATTGCAACCAGGTCTTGATGCCACCTGATTGACGGTAATTGCAAGATGCATTCCAACTGTAAGGATTTGTATATGTGTAAAAAAACAAAACAAAACACTGAGTGTTATGATAATTAAAGTAGGATATGATGGCTGGGTATAGAATTTTAGGTTGAAACTATTTCTGAATAACAATTTTGAAAGCAAATCTCCACTAAGTCCTAGTGTTGCTGTTGAGAAGGCTGATGATCATGTGACTTTTTTTTCCTGTTAGAAATTTGTAGAATAGGCTCTGCCTTTTTATTCTAGAAACATGTATTTCTGTTCTGGGTAACTTAATTTTACTCTTAAAAAAACTACACACACACACACACACACACACACACACACACACACAGATATTTTCATTTCCATGCTCTCTCTTTGGTATTCTTATTATGTAGGTATTTATTTTCCTGGATCAATCTACTAAAATTATTCTTATCATCTCTGATTCTCCAACTTTTCATTGCTTTATTATATTTTTGGAGAGATTTCCTTGACTTAATTTTTTAACAATCTCAGAAATTTAAATCTTGGTTATTATAATTTTAATTTCCAAAAGCTCTTTCATGATCCCAGATTTTTCTTTTATTCTGAAAAAAATCGAAAGTGCTTCCCTTGGGAAGGAAAAAAAAGAAACAAAAGGAGGAGCAGAGGTAAACTTTTCTTCCTATGGGTTAACCAACATTGCCTTGCCTTTCTCTTTGTTTCTTTACTCTCTTTGCATTGCTTAACATTTCACTGCCTTACACTCTTAACATTAAAAAAGAAGGGATCCCGATGTCCCTAACCTTGAACAGATTTGTCCATAAACAATGTAAAAAGGCCTCCTGTCTTCTGTCTGTGCATTATAGAGATTCTGATTCCAGAAAACAAAACAAAATAAAATATATTTTTTATGTTTTACCTATCCTTGCTACCAGCTATACCTTTTAAAAAGTGTTGAGCTAAGGGGCGCCTGGGTGGCACAGCGGTTAAGCGTCTGCCTTCGGCTCAGGGCGTGATCTTGGTGTTATGGGATCGAGCCCCACATCAGGCTCCTGCGCTATGAGCCTGCTTCTTCCTCTCCCACTCCCCCTGCTTGTGTTCTCTCTCTCGCTGGCTGTCTCTATCTCTGTCGAATAAATAAAATCTTAAAAAAAAAAGTGTTGAGCTAAGATTACATTTATTCTACAAGAGCTCTCAGAGGAGATAAGCGTGTGATGAGAGAATTAGAACTCAAGAGGAGTGAGTTGGTGGAGTGATAGGAGTGCCCCTTGGGCAGAAGTTCAAGATTTGCCAATTGCTACCTTTGTGACTGTTGAATCACATGTTAAGTCATATGTCACATGTCAAGTTACCTCACAGCCTCAGCTTCCTAGTTGGTAAAAATGGGTAAATGAGATCTATCTTGTCTAACTCATAAGATTATTTTATCAAATGAGATAGTGTCTAGGCAATTACTGGGGTCAATTAATAGCTGGTAGAGGATTAGACTTGGAGTCACAAGATCTGGTGTCAAGATCTTGTTTGCCTCTTCCAGGCTGTGTGACCTTGCACAATGTTCTCTGAACCTCAGAAGAGGGTTAATATACTCCCTGTGTCATTGCCTACTGTCATCAGTGATTTGGGCATCACCCCCTCCTTTTTTATTTGTTTATTTTTCCTGTTTATTCTTTTCCCCCATTCCCATTCTCCTCCCCACTCTCCTTTACTCATAGGTGACCATTCTAATATGTGTGAGGTGAATCCTTTAACTACGTTTGTTTTTATACTCTGTGTATCATTCTTCTGTGTGCAGCCATTCAAACATATGAAAATGGTGTTATGCTACAGATCTCATTCTGCATCTTGCTTTTTTCACCCCAAACTCTGTTTTAGAGAACTCACCATGTTGCTGTATGTTTATATAGCTTATTGCTTCCGATTGCTGCATAGTATTTTACAGCAGTGCATTTATCCATTCTTCCTACTGATGGATATTTAGATTGCTTCCAACTCTTGTCTTTCATACATGACCTTGTGATGAACATCTTTGTACAAGTCCCCTCAAGAACTTGTGTGAGAATTTATCTGAGAATATGTGCTTAGACCTAGCAATATGTGTACTTATTTTCACAACAGATTGCCAGATCTAGCTCCAGAATGATTGTACCAATCTCCATCCCCAGCAGCAGATCAAAAGAGCTCCTCTATCCCACATCCTTGGGATGTGAATAATAATTCATATTATTTAGCTTTCTAATTTTCAGCAATCCGGTGGGAATGGGACTGTGTCTCATTTTTTTTTAAATTTTGTATTTGTCTAATCACAAATGAATTTGACCATCTTTTTAGATGTTTCTCAGCCTTTTTTTTTATTTTGTGTGATTTGCCTGTTATATTTTTGTCCATTTTTTTTGCTAATAAGTTTCCTGTTTTTTGTTGACTTACAGGAATTCCTCTTCTTCTATGTGCTAGTCTCTTTTTAGTTCTACATGTCGAAAATATCTCCTCTCAATTCATTAGTTGCTTTTTAACCTTGTCCATGGTGTTCTTTATGGAACTAAAGTTCTTAACTTTGAATTAGTCAAATTAATCTTTTCAACTGTGGTGATGTTTGTACAACTCTGTGGCAATACTATAAATCATTGAATTAGACACTTCAAATGAGTAAATTGTATGGCATGTGAATCATGTCTCATAAAAGCTGTTATTTGGCGGAAAAAAGATATTGCTAGATTGCCTCTCCAAAAAAAACAAAAAGTTGTACTAAAAGTCCTGGTCAGTCCTAATAGATAAGAAAAAAATGGATCTTTGAACTTGAAAAGAAGGAATAAAATTGTCATATTACATATATATATGTACATATATATATACATATACATATATATATATTCCTCTACAAATAAAACTAATGATATAAATAGTAAACTATCAGAGTTTCTGGATGTAAGATTAACTTATAAAAACTTTACAACAATAATCAAACAGAAAATATACTTAAAAATTCATAGTATTAACAAAATTTTTAAAATACCTAGGAATCAATAAAAATTCACAATACCTCTGTGAAGTAACAGGTAAACTTTACTAAGAGTCACAGAACAAGTCTGAGTAAATAGAGAGATTTTTCATGCTCTTGGTTGAGATGACTTAATAAAATAAAGATGCCATCTAACCCTAAATTAATATATAAATATAATGAACTTTCAACCAAATGTTCAAGTGGATATTTTAAAAAAGAAATTTTTTTCTCATAAATGTATATTCTTATCTCATAGCCAATCTTAAAAGTTAATCATTAAATTTTCCCTATTTAGTATTTATCACATGTTTGGCATATTACTGCTACCCACTTAAGGCAGTTCTCTGTTTGCTAAAACATTTTGAAATAACAAATTTACACTTATGCTTTCAAAAATATGTTTTTCTGTGTCTACTGAAGGAATTACATGATTTTCTCCTGTAATCCCTTACTGTGGTAAAGTGTATTGATAAATTTGCTCACATTGAACCCTTCTTGAATTCCTGGGATATACCCTAATAATTGAACATGATTTTTAAAACATATGGATGGATTTTCTTAGCTAATATTTTATTTGCATAGTTGTATTTATGTTTACAAGTGAATTTTTTCTTGAATTGTCTTTAGTTTAGAATTAATGTTATGATAGCCTAATGAATTGAGCTGGGTAGCAAGTTTTATGGAACAAGCTAGCATAAGAAGCTGTTCCTTTAAAGCTTGGTAAAACATCTGTGAAACAGTTGCTAGTCAGTATTTTTCATTTCTCTCACTTTCAAAACCATGGCTCTCTAACAAATGCAGTTGAGAGAATCCTGTTAATTTGAAACACTCAAATCATACTTTAATTCTGAAGAAAAGACCTCAAAAATTAGATTGACTGTTAAAATAATTTACTTAAGGAAACCTACTTCTTTTGTGTTCAAACTTTTTTTTTTTATCTCTTTAGCAACAGAATTATGCAAATTGAAGAATAGTGTTATTGAAGTACTCCCTCGCATAAAAGAATTGCTAAATATGTTAAGGAAAGAAGTGACAACATTTTTACTCCTCGAAGTGTCAAGGCTGTTCTTAAAAGGGACAACATTATTTATAAATAGGAAAAGAAATTCTTAACTTGAGATGGATAATCACTACAGCTCTTGCTATGAATATCTTTTGAAGAATTTGTTTCTTTTACCTTGATGTTACTAAATACCCTTCCAGCATTTAGGGAACAGGTGGAATCATGTATAGTGTTGAGGAAGGGATCAAAAATAGATGAAAATGCTTTTTTTCTGTCAGTGGGCAACATTCTGAAAACTTGTTGGCCAAGCGATTCAACTTAATTTTAAAAAATGGAAAAGCACGTTATGTTTGAAAGGTGGCATTATGTGTTTTGACAAATGGAATTTGAAGAGCAATTCTCAGAGTTCTTAATTTTTTGCCAATTCGTGGTTAGTGTACTGGTCTGTACGCTAATGTTGAACATGTTTTCTCATTAATAAATGTTCAATGAACAAAAGAATGAAATAGATTCAATGTGGTCACTGTAGAAGCTATGTTCTAATACAGTTGGAACCACAACTACAAAGAATTTTATTTTATTTTGTTGTATTGTTTTATTTATTTATGACAGAGAGAGCATGAGGGGGGGCAGAGGACGAGGAAGAAGCAGACTCTCCACTGAGCAGGGAGCCCAACTTGGGGCTCACTCCCAGGAACCTCAGATTATGACTTGAGCCAAAGGCAAATGCTTAACCCACTGAGCCACCCAGATACCCCATAACAACAAGGAATTTTATAAGCAAATTCTACAGAACAAGGAACTGTTGAGGAGAGGCAAATTGTCAAGGAAGTATAATTAAAGAAAGATGTATGTGATTTGATGTTTAGATAGTGGGGACGGATGGTTTTGGCTATAATACAGGGGGCTTACACTAGATTGGTTTAAACACAATGGACTTAGAAGTCAATTCTAGGAAGAGGAGGATTCAAGCAAAAATTGAGAGAACTATTTCCTAAAAATAGTGTGAGATTTGGAGGCTGAGAGAAATCACAGCTTTGGTGTCCAACATAATAGAATATAGCACAAATAGGGAGCACATGTACTTTTACTAAATGGGAAGTTTTTTGAGGCATATTGGAAAGTTAAGAAATATTGAGGAAGACTTTGAAATGATGAAAAAGAGAGAAAGGGGAGGAATTAAATACTCTCCTGAATAGTGAATCTCTTCCCGGTTGTCTCTACATTTCATGGTCTTTTTAAAAATTAAAAATATATATTGATATATAATTGACATATAACATTATATTAATTTTTAGTGTACCATATAATTATTTGATATATGTATGTATTGCAAAATGATCACAATAAGTCTATTTAACATCTATCATCATACGTAGTTATAAATTCTTATAAATTTCTTGTAAATATACAATATAATATTAACTATAATCACTATACTGTACATTACATCCCCCCAGGACTTATTTATTTTATAACTGGAAATTTATACCTTTTGACTCTCTTTATGTATTTTGTCTACCCTCTACCCCTCACCTTTGGCAACCACCAATCTGTTCTATCTATGAGTTCCTTTTTTTTTTTTTTTAAGATTCCACATATAAGTGAGAACATATGGTATTTGTTTTTGTCTGACTTATTTTACTTAGCAAAATGCCTTCCAGTTCCATCCATGTTGCCGCAAATGGCAAGATTTCTTTCCTTTTTGTGGCTGAGTATTATTCTACTATAAACCATGTTTTAATTATCCATCTATCCATCAGTGGACACATGGATTGTTTCCATATCTTGTCTTTTGAGAGTACATATATTTTTTCAAGTTAATGTTGTTTCCTTCAGTTAATACCCAGAAATGGAATAGCTGGATCATATGGTAGTTCTGTTTTTATTGTTTTGGGAAAATCTCCATATTGTTTTCCATCATAGTTGTAGTAATTTACATTCCTACCAAGAGTGCATAAGGGTTCCCTTTAATCCACATCCTCACCAACACTTGTTATTTCTTGTCTTTTTGATAACAGCAATTCTAACAGCTATGAAGTGATATCTTATTGTGGTTTTGAGCTGTATTTTCCTGATAATTAGTGATGCTGAGTACCTTTTTGTGGACCTGTTCACCATCTGTATGTCTTCTTTGGAAAAATGTCTACTCAGATTCTCTGTCCATTTTTAAATCAGATAGTGTTTTTGAAACTGAGTTGTATGAGTTCTTTACGTATTTTGGATATTAATCCCTAATCAGATCTATTATTTACAAGTATTTTCTCCTATTTGGTGCCTTTTCTTTTTGTTGATGGTTTTCTTTGCTGTGAAGAAGCTTTTTAGTTTGATATAGTTCCACCTGGTTTTTGTTTTGTTTTGTTTTTTGCCTTTGCTGCCTTTGCTTTTGGTGTCAGATCCAAAAAATCATCACCAAGACTGATGTCAAGGAGGTTATTGTCTATGTTTTCTTCTAGGATTTTTATGGTTTCAGGTCTTACACTTAAGTCTTTAATCCATTTTGATTTTATTTTTGTGTATGGTGTAAGATAATGGTCCAGTTTCATTTCTTTCCATGTGATTGTCCAGTTTTCTCAGTGTCATTTTGAAGAGACTGTTCTTTTCCCATTGTATATTCTTCGCTCCTTTGTTATAAATTAATTGACTATATACGAATGGGTTTATTTCTGGATTCTCTATTCTGTTCTGTTGATCTGCGTGTCTGGTTTTATGCCAGTACCATACGGCTTTGATTACTATAGCTTTGTAATATAGCTTGAAATTAGGCAACACGAGGCCTCCAGCTTTGTTCTTCTGTCTCAAGGTTGCTTTGGCTATTTGGGCAAGATTTCAGGAAGGAGAGGGAAAACAGTGCTGGAAGCAGAGCAGGACTGGGGCATCTCTCCTGGATATTTTCCCTTTCCACTTGGGACAGATCTTGTACTAGCTCCCATGCATATGAAAATCAAGTTTGATTGCTTCACCCTCTATGTGTCCATGGAGATACGCAAAGATATGAAATTCAAGAATGCTTTCTGTATGATCCAAGGTCAGTCTCTGAGCTTTTTCAAGCCACAAACTCCTTTAGTAAAATGTTCTTGAGCTTCAGGTACATGGAAAAGATCACCAACATGGGAGTCTCATCCCCTGACTCTCTACTCTCTAAGCCTATCCTACCTAATGGGTGACTGAATATCTCTGAACTTCAAGTTGGTAAAAACAAATGCAATGATGGACATGCAGTATTATTCAATAGATAATTAAAAGCAGAAATTAATCTTCTAAGGTTCTTGGCTCATCCTCTAAGCCTGCCTTATTCTAAAGGAGCTAATGTTTGCATTTCTAGGACCATGATCAAGAGTCCAGGGTGGAGGCAGGATGAACCATAGTGCCCCTAACTTCTCTACCCATCTAGATGTAAAGGACAGCATTAGCGTATTGCGTGTCTTCAGTGGCTTCTCTCATTAGGCTTTCATGGAGATTCCCACATCACCTTTGCCAGTTCCCACAGTTGGGTATTTACTTGATTTTTCTCACTCCGAAAAGTCCTTGAATGTTTGCATGCTAGTATCCCTTACTTTTCCCCCTAATGACCGTTTTAGAAAACAATTACATGTTTCAAAAAAGGTCTTCTTAGGAGATTGAAATAAAGGACCCCTGATGGTGGTGGGTATGCAAAGACCATCTCAATTTCCGTCTGTGCGTATGACCAAACTAAGCACTTGGTTAATCTGACTCCTTCCTTTTTAAAGCCCCAACTCCTAGGATAACCCAAACATCAACATAAACCATGGCACAGACACAGGACATCATTCTGCTATTAGAACAAACAAATGTATATATGAAGGTTATCATTCATTAAAAAAGAAGGGCTCATCCTTTTTAGAGGATGTGTTCCTGAAAGAATTAATGAAGTTGCTGAAATTGGATGCAAAAAATTCTTTCAGCAAAATTTTTTTTTTCTGGAGGGGAACTTTCTGTTTGACAATAAAACACATGTCCCCAAAGATGGAGACAGTGCCCTGAGGTACCTGGCATCTTTGGTGCATTCTGGTGGGTCCTGGATGGGGATACAAGCTTCCTGGGGTCATGGAAGGTGGGAGACTTGGCTCTAGTGTCTCTCTTTGTCTAGAAAATTCACTGTTTGACATTTTTTTTAGAAAAAAATTTATTTATTTATTTATTTGAGAGAGAGAGAGAGAGAGAGCAAGTGCACAGAGAGAGCAAGGGGCAGAAGGGGAGGGGGAGGGAGAGAGAGAATCTCAAGCAGAATCTGTGCTGAGCATGGAGCCCAATGCGAGGCTGGAACTGGGGTTCAGTCTCATGACCTGAGATCATGACCTGAGCTGAAACCAAGAATCTGACACCTAATTGACTGATCCACCCAGACACCTCTCACTGTTTGACTTTTGAAACAAAATATATGCATTACTCTGATTTTTTTAAAAAAATTGTGAAACTATTGCCAAGAAAAAAAAAAAGAGGATTTATCATAGGTTTCCTTAAAATCTGCAATTAATTCTGATACAAAATCCAGTTTTGAAAACAAATTTTACAAGATAATCATTTCTATGAGCTTAACAAGACTTGATACTTTCAAAATGAGCTCCACCACAAAATATCAGATGATGGATAAATTAAAATAAATGTGCTTTTAAATTCATTGCTAAACTCAAGGAGAATAAGGAAAGTTCTAAATTTTAAAAAGACAAAAACAAATAAAATAGAGCTGAAAATAGAGTGGAGAGCCAACACAGTGGGTTGCTCTAGAGTGAACCTGGAGGGGAGTAGGCATGTGGCCAACAATCCATGGCATTCCACCATCTTCTCAGGAGCAGAAGTTTCTTCTATCTTTTTTTTGTCTCATCTCATTCAACCTGCTGCATATATATGATAATGCAATCAATGCATTGATAAGGTTTTATTACTATTATCGACAAAGTGTTCTAAAATGTATTTCTCTTCAAGGATATCATCCTACCGTCCTAGGACTTCATGTTTCTCACATGCCTGGTGTAGAAGTTCTAGCAGCTGCCTGGCATTATTTTTTTCTTTTGGATAAATAAGGCCATCTGAATAAATATTGTAATTAGGACCATAATGGCACATTTTGGTTGCTTTTAATAAATAACACCAACCAGAATTGTTTCTTAGATGTGGCGCTAATGATTATTGATGGCCAAATTGTTAGATTTAGATCAGAAATTCTTGACTGAAAATTTTTGTGAGACTGTAAACTATAATGCTATGAATGTAGAAAATATTTGCAAAACTTTCTGGATTTGCCGCATTACCTTAGAATAATCCTCAAGAATTCATAACAGAAAATGCAAGAAACTGGAAGCTGATATAGTTCAGCAGGTATTGTGTGCAGAAAATATGGGTAAAATCGTGATAAAGAGAGCAGGATCAGAAAATTGTTAGAAAATCTAGGCTCTGTTCAGTCTTTGTTTTTATTAGGAAGTGTAGAAAAATTGGTTAAAAATAAAAAGTTGACATTGTATGATATTAGAATCTGAAACCCTTTAAACTTTAGGATTATAGAGTTTTGCTTTTTAATTATCAAAGTGGTCAGATAAGGATGGCTCATGTTGATGTAACAGGGCTATGACTCACTACTCTTTTTGTGATTACATCATGTTGCCATTTAATTTTTACAACACCTTAATTTATTTGTGATTTGCCCTTCTACTCTCCTTCTAAAAATTAATCTTTCCCAGTTCTTTCACCTTCTTGGGATTGATTATGAACTAATTCTTTATAGACTCGAAGTTTACATTAGCTTTCTTAAAAAGAAAACAAAAGAAAAAGATCGAGATTTTTGTTAAAAATGTTAAAGGCCAGCTCTGTAGAAATCTCAGCAGTAACACTGTTCAGCAGGTGCCAAAGACAGGATGAGTCTAGGTGCTAAGCTGCAGTAGCACACGCCCTGGAGACTTAGAATCACAGGACCAGTCTGCTTATTGAGATAGTCCTCCGGCTAGAGTAGGCTTTGGCAATACTGAGGAGTAAGCTCTTTGTCTGCAGTACCTTCTTGCCCTCCATGTCTATCATCATCACTTTGTGGATGGAGCACCTTATACTCTGCCATGACTCTCTAAAACCCCTTTTCTTTCCTTTTCTTTTTCTCTTTCTTTCTTTCTCTCTCTCTCTCTTTCTTTCTTTCTTTCAATATATTCATTTATTTGACAGAGAGAGAGAGAGAATTAGTGCACGGGCGGGGAGCAGGGGCAGAGGGAGAGGGAGAAGCAGACTTCCCTCTGAGCAGGGATCCTGACGTGGTGCTGGATCCCAGGACCCTGAGATCATGACTTGAGCTGAAGGCAGATGCCTAACCAACTGGGCCACCCAGGCGCCCCTCTAAAACCTCTTTTCTACAGCCAGGATGCCCCACCTGGGTCTGTGCATTCATTCACTCACTTCTGTGCATCTTGACCATGTGCCAATCATTGTCCTCACCTCATTTTCTAGGGAAAGAAAAAGTGACATTGAAGTGAGTCTTGAGGAACAAGGGAAAATCTACGAGATAGAGATGTGGGGGAGGTTATTTTAGTTGGAGGTAACAGCATGAATAAAGCTACGGGAGGTTTATAGCTGACTTATTTGGGGAAAGGCGAGTGGTGAGATATGACTAAAGATAGATTATGTGGTGTAGGGAAGCCAGTTTGGGGGTCAAAGGAGGAGAAGATGGAGTTAAAAGGGTAGGTGGCAGCTAAATTATGAAGGGCTGAACACTGGGTAGAAAAGACAAAAGAGAAATCACTCCTCCTCTCCCAGGAAACATTGGACTTTGAGAGGCGATGTGTCCATCATGACTGTGTCACTGGGTCTTTAGCATGATGAGAATTTTAGGGTGAGTTGGAGTGGACATTGCCAGATTTGTGGGAGGGGTGGCTAAACCTGCCTGCTGCCTGCTCTGCACAGCCCAAGAGCTTTAAGAATGGTGTTACATTTTTAAATGGTTGATAAAAAGCCAGATATGTGAAACTTACATCAAACTAAAATTTCAATGTTCACAGATAACAGTTTTACTGGAATATAGTTATGCTCATTTGTTATGCACCGAATGCTTTTTTGCTACAAGGGTAGAATTTAGTTGTGACAGAAAACATATGGCCCCCAAAGCCTAAAAAATGTATCATCTGTTTGCGTTTTGAACATTTTGCTGAGCCCTGTCCTAAGCTGTTCAAAAACAAAGAAGTAGAAACACCAGAGAGGAAGCCCAGAGCAGGATTGAGCCCTAGAAAGATGGCTGAAGTGTTATAGAACTTAGCCCACAAGATGCTTTAACTAGATGTATTAGTTATAATAAATTTAACTAAATTTGTTAATTCTAGGGACCATGGTTTCCCTAGCATTCATTCTCCTGTAGTATACTTTGAAGCTATATAACATGCCATACTTTTAGCATGAAATATGTGAATTAAATGTATATATATATTTAATTCAAAATGATTTATGGGAAATCTAGAAAACTATGTTGACAGTTGTGGTTGACAGGCATTCTCAGAAGCATTTACATGAATGGTAATACAGAAAAGGAGTATCTTTCAGAATCGGAGATCCAAATCAATATAAGTAAATTACTGAAACCTTTTCTAACCTTTTCAAAATTCATCTCTCTTTATGAGAGCAGTAATGTCAATCACACATTTCTGCTTTAGTGTGGGTAATTTTAAAATTCTTTTCATAAGGCTCAGAGATATTACGTTATATGGTGTCTTTAAATTTTCTAAAAGCAATCCTTACTTACTTCTGTACTCAGAAAAAAATCATAATCACATATTGATCCAATTTAAGAGGAAAATTTATAATTGAGAAATTCTGGTTAAAGAAAGGTGAGTAAAGTATGTAGTACAGTGATGGAAGGGAAAATTTGGTTCATCGTGAGACCATAGTAGAGTTTTCAGAGCTCTCTGCCAGTTGATGTATAGTATCTCAGACCTGGATCCAGCATTCCCAGCTGAGAACTTCTGTCTCAGGAATGGAGGTTGTATTGACCAGTGTTCAGCTGCAGCAAAGAGAAGCAACTAGTTATTTTAAGCAGAAAGAGACTTAATTCAGAGAATCAGCTACTTATGAAATCAGGGGAAATGCTGGTGGAGCAGGGTCTAGGATGCGTCTTTGGGAATGGCTCCTGGGATACTGCAGAACTTGCCAGCCTGGGGAACAACCATCTCTTTTATGAAGATGGGCAATCAGTAGGCTACTTCTGGATCAGGAATCTGTTGTTGCCACCCCTGTCATTGATGCCCATGAAGGTGGAAGCTGAGAGCACCCAGCTGGCTGCTGCTGCAGAAATACATCTCTATAACCTTATTTTCCAGGGAAATTCAGCCAAAAGCAGCAGGAAAACAACCTCTGTCTCACTTTGATGTTCTAAAACTTGCACAAGTGCTTCTCATTGGGGAACCCTAATAGAACTCTAGCTGCAAGAGATTGTGGGAAATGTAGTTTTTAGACTTCTAGCCTCTGTGTGTAGGAAGATATCCTTAGAGGCAGGGGAAGAGAATGTTGGTTGAGGCTAATCACCTGTATTCATTTCCTAATACTGCTGTAACAAATTACAACAAACTGTGGCTTGAAACAACACACATCTATTATATTACAGTTCTGGAGAGTCTGACACACGTTTCACAGGGCTAAAATCCAGGTGCAGCAGGGCTCTGTTCCTTCTGGAGGCTCCAGGGGACAATCCATCTATGCCCTTCCTTGCCAGCTTCTAGAAGCTGTCCACATTCCTTGGCTCATGACCTCATTACTCCAACTTCTGTTTGCATCATCACACCACCTTCTCTGACTCTAACCTTCACATCTCCTTCTTCCAAGGATTCTTGTGATTACATTGGGCCCACCAGATAATCCAGGACAATCTCTTAAGATCCTTAATCACATCTGCAAAATCCCTTTTTCCACATAAGATAACCTAACCACAGGGATTAGGATGTTGACCTCTTTGGGAGGCCATTATTCAGCCTGCCCCATTGCCTTTATGCAAATGGGTGAGGGAGGGAACTGATGTTTCTTGAATATCTGCTATACACCAGGAATTTCATATATATCCTCTTATTGAACATTCTCACCAGCCTTTCAAAGTGGACACTATTATTCCTCTTACAGATGAGAAAATGAGATTCAAAGAATTTCAAAAACTAGCCCACTGTTCAGTGATAAAAAGAAATGAGCTATTAAGCCATGAAAACACATGGAGGAACCTTTAATGTATATTGGTAAGTGAAAGAAGCCGGTCTGAAAAGGCTACGTACTGTATGATTCCAACTATATGGTATTTTGGAAAAGGCAAAATTATAGACAGTTAAAAGATCAGTGGTCTACGGGAGTTGGGGTGGGGAGGAGGAGCGAGGGAAAGATGAATAGGCAGAGCACAGGGGATTTTTAGGGCAGTGAAACTATTCTATATACCATAATGGTGGATACATAATATTATGCACTTGGGAAAACTCATAGAATTGTGCAGCACAAAGAGTGAACCCCATGTAAATGATGAATTCATTGATAATAATTTATTACTATTGGTTCATTAATTCTAATAAATATACTACACTAATGCAAGATGTTAATAATAGGGGACACTCTGGGGTGGGGAGGTGGGAATATATGAGAACTTTGCACTTTCTGTTCAATTTTTCTGTAAACCTCAATTGCTCTAAGAAATAAAATCTAATAATTTAAACAACTAACAGTAAAAACTAGCCCGGCTGGCATGTGGCAGAGTCCATAGGTAATCTAGAAATGTTTGGCTCTAAGAATGCATGAGATTTTAGTGATACTGTGAGTTCCAGAGACGCTGGTGCCCTCAGATTTTCATAAACCATCTAAAATCTGACAGTGATGGTCTCATCCCAGAAGGTGCGGGTCTGCTTCATTCTTCGTCATTAGGGGTTCTTTTGAAGTGCTCCCAGTTGATAAATTTGAATCGGGTTTAATGGGTTTGCTGATAGGGAACTGTTCATTCTATCATCTTTAAGTAATCAGTTCCAAGTTTTTCATGGGTTGTACACCACCTACATGTGAAACCTGCTTCTTCCAAAAGTAAATAAAGTGCTTTTCACATGAACCAATCCTACCTGCCTGACGATCTCTTAACAATAACAATAAAAAAGGCATCGATTTAACTCTAATCTGATATTGGGGAAAAACGTGCATTGATAAAAACAATAATTTGGCCAACTGTTTAAACTGAGAACTACCCTTGTACCATCTAATCTTTATGTCCTTTGAGGGAGAGAATGGTGTTATACACTTAAGCCCTTGAAACTCTAATTTTTCTGCCCTTTGTATATAATGTCTTATTTATTTCTTAAATGAGATTCTATCATCAAAATTCATAACTACTGGTACTCTTCCTTCCCCCATCTTGTAACTTTTATGCAAGTGATAGTTTTCTATATATTTTTGGTAGAAGGATATAGATTAGGAAATATAGATGAATAAAAAGACAATAAATAAAATCACAGAACTTTTAACGCTTGGAAATAACTACTGTCGACATATGTTTATATCCTTCTAAATGTTCCCAATGAAAAAATATGCATATATATCACATATTATTGGGTTTGTCACATAAACTCACTGTGAAGAGTTAACAAGCTGTTCAGGGACCGGGGATCCCCCTGATTTTGCTGTTCCCTTCTTCTGTATGCTCATTTCCAGCTCAGAGTCCATGATGGCTACCCAAGCTCCAGCCATCATATCTATTTCATCCTGCAGGAATGAGGAAGGGATGAAGAAGAGCACACCCACTCCCTTTAAGGGCACTTCTTTATATCCAATGGGTCAGAACTTAGTTGGGGAACTATTTTTTTTATTCCAAGTGGCCCTATGCCCAACTAACCATCAGACATTGTACTAAGAAGGAAAGGGAAAATGGATACTGGTAGACGACAATTTTTGCCAAATACACGTTTCAAAAAATCATATTAATTTTACTATTTTCCTAACATGATTTTTTCATGTAACAATATAACATTAATGTCATCCTAAGTCATATGTATATATGTCTATCTATCTATCTATCTATCTATCTATAAAGTCATTGTTTTGATGATGTTATATTACTTCATAGGTACAAGTAATTAATTCTCTATGAGTAATGAGTTTTTTTCAAATTTTTGATATTATAATAAAAAAAACTTGTGGCAAGTATTCCTGAATATAAATCTTTTCACACTTCTTTGTCTGTTTTTGAAAATACATTCTTAAAGTGACTTACTCTGGTAGAGTAGTGTTTCTTGAGTCAGATAAGTAGAGACATGGTAAAGGCTTTTAATATGTATTTTTAGAAAAGGTCAGTGGATACAACCAGTTAGTAGCAGCTTATGAGAGACAGTAGTGTGCATTTCTCCCCGACTTCTTAGTCATTGATATCATATTGGCATCTTGAAATCAGCCACAGTGGGAGTATTTACACCATGGAAATCAACAAATGCTACAAATAAGAACCTTTTTCCCTTCTTCTCCTGGAGAGCTCATTGTGGAACATTTGCTAGCACACAGCTGCAAAGTACTTACAAATCTTCAATCCTAACAGTTTAGGAGGATTTATTATTTTCACCTCAAAATCCATATCAGTGCTTAAAATAGTAATAATTCCAATTGTAACTTCTGTATTCCAATACTGATAACTCATATTACCTGTTGTTATCTCCAGATTTTTTTTCATGGCTTGTTTAGAGATGGAAAACAATTTTGGGTATATTTGGATATATTTTGTACCCCACCAGATCAGTGTAGTCCATTAAGGACAACCGAATTTTGCAGAGATTTGGCATGATTGTGTGATAATTCCAAAGGGTACTGTACTTTGGAAAATTGTTATTTATAAAAACATTTTAAATAATTGCTTTGGCACACATTGTTGATTTATAAGGAAATTCAAACTTGGTGACTCATAGAGAAGAAAGGGGGAGAGTGATCGGAATCTCCAGGTCTTTGTCTAACTTTCCATGATCATCTCATACATTCCATTTACGCCCACAGGTGGGGTTCTTCCAGACCTCGACCCCTGCACCCTGCCTCAGTAGCTAGTAAATCATTCTGTTGATCAGATTGCATCATTTCTGTTGCAGTGGAATAAAAGTTTGGGTCACTGAGTAATCTAGTTCTAGGAAGCTATAATTCTATGAGAAATTATAAATGAAAGGGAGGCAGCCTGGCACAATGAAAATAGTACTAAATTAGGAATCAAGGTCTCCAGAAATCTAGGTCCTATTTTGTCACTGGGCTGTGTAAGGAATCTGATAGATTCCTCTGTCACATTTCTACTCCACAGTCCTGATTCACTGATCTGGCCAACGAAATTGGTGCTCTGCGTCCCCTCACTACTCCTCCTAGGTTTTTCCTACAAGGACCTACAAGGAGCTACTCAAGAAATTCCCATGTAGAAGAGTAATAGTTTTCTGCCTGATAAGAGCACAGGAGTAGCTACTTTACCTCTAGCTAACTATATACTCTGAGACAAGCCTTATTTCTCATCAGTAGAATGGGGGTGTGTGAGGATAAGATTCAATTTGTGAGTCCTAAAATTCAAAGATTCTATGAAACCAATTCACCTGCCTAGTAACTGTACTGGAATCAAAGTAGCCTGACCGGTAGAAATGAAACTCCCATGTAAGAGGCATTTGATCTAGCTTGCACAGAGTGCTGTATGAGAACATGATGCTAAGATGTCATATTTTATGTATGCTCTAATTCGGTTCTCACTGGAAGAGAACAGTGGTGATGTAAGAGGCTGTTTATGAGATTATGCCAAGGGGGAATGCTTGTGCCCTGTGACAGTAAAGGCTATAATTCACTTACACATAGACATCAAATGTTATTGCAAAGTCATTGGGAAAATTCTAATTATCTTAAAGTCATCTGTAAAATATGTATCTTGTTTTAAGTAATAGGAATATGAAGTAAGATCAAATTCTGGATCGGAGCTGCCCTTCATGCTGACCACCTATGGAGCATTTCAAATTGTATAGCCTCTGCACTGTTCTCTTTTCTCCTAAGTATCATTGACAACTGTCCCCCCAATGTAAGTTGCAGGGTACAACTGAAATCACCACCCTACCCCTCAAAATATCTTTTCCATCCACACTTTTGAAATGTTTGCTACTTGAGATGGAGAAATCCTTTTTCTAGGTTTTTATCTCCAGTATTCCTTTGTGAAGAATATTGCAATATAAATTGGTCACAAACACTGGTAGAAATGGACAGAGCAATGGCCAAGTGTATCAGTTTTCTAGGACTGGGGTAAAAAATTACCACAAACTTGGTGGCTTAAAATAACAAATTTATTTGGTCATACTTCTGAAGGCTAGAAGTCCAAAACCAAGATGTCAGCAGTGTTGGTTCCTTCTGGAGTCACTAAGGGATAATTCATTCCATTCTTCTCTTCTAGCTTCTAGTGGCTGCCAGAAATCCCTGGTGTTCCTTGACTTGTAGACCCATCACTCCAACCTCTGCCTCCAACTTCACATTACCTTCTCTGCTCTGTCTTTCTGTTTCAGATCTTCCTCTGCCATTCTCTTACAAGGCCACCTGGCATTAGATTTAGGACCCACCTTAAATCCAGGGTGATAGAACCCTAACTTAATTACATCTTCAAAGGCCCTTTTCCCAAATAAGATCACATTCGTAGGTTCTAGGGCTTAGGACATATATTTTTGGAAGGGGAGGCACTATACCCAGAGAAACTCTGATAAAAACACTGATACCTAGGATAATACATTTTGATTGGAAGAGATGGTAAAAAAAAAATTTAAAAAGGTAGCATCAAGATATTGGGTTGGAATTGGGGGAAGAGCTGGGAGTGGGAGAAGAAGACATACTTTCCATTTTACTGGATGGGCATTCTGAAAGTGGAGTTGATAACGCACGAAGAAAACTTTGCCTTTGAACTCTCCTTGCTAACCAAATTCGTTGGCTTGACAAATCACTGGTTCTCTGCTGATACCAACAGGAAACCTAGGAATGAGACTAGAACTGAACCATCATGTGGCTTTTGGTTTTTCTGACTTCCCATTTGTCTGATTATTTGTTCATCATCCCTTTAGCAAACATTTATAGAGCACTTACTATGCTCCTGGAGCACGGTGGGCTATCTCCTCAAGCGCATTGTTGGCATTACCTGTCTCTGTTCGCACCCAGCACTGGACTGGATGCTCAGTGGAGCTGCATGCTATCAAGTCAGTCACTAAGATTACAGTCAAGTAGAGTAAAAATTGCCCTAGAAACACGTTAAAACATTTATAAGTACACTCACATGGTTTTCTGTGTCGGAATAAATGGTTCAGACATAGCAAGCAATCACAGCACGAAGATGAATGGAGCACATCCTAGGTGATTAGCTTTCTTCTAACATTATTTCTATTATTTTATTTTTCCCTTTGGCAAGTTTACAGAATTAAATTTATGAAAATTGTAAATGTATTTCATGTGACTCTAGCCAAAACCACATGAGCAGCAAGGAGAAATGTAGCAATTAGAAACTTCCAAAACTGAGTGAGCCAGAGGAAACTGTTAGGGATATTTTGTTTGCTTGTTTATTTAGAAGTCACTGTTGTGCAGTTGGAGACCTGGGGTCAGACAGGTCTGGGTTTGACTTCAGATTCAACCACCCCTTTCTGTGTGATACAGAAAATTCCAGAAGAAACTTGTGCAATCTACAAAAGGCTGGGTTGCCTCATGGCTCATTTGAATGGAGCCCTCATAAAGGCAACAACAGTCAAGTAACCCCCAACACGTTGAAAACAGTTTGAAACTCTACTGAAATCTCGTGGAGATGCACCAAAGAGGAAGTTCGTACGTGGTACACAGTATACTTTCTTAAAATTCCCTCTCTCTCATCCCTTTTCCCGTATTTTGCGCATCACAGATGGCAGTTGACTAAAATTCCCACTTCTCATCTTTTAAAATTCTGTTAGTTCTCCCAAAATTATCTGCTCTCTAGCTTTTCTGATCTTAACTTCCTGCCCTTTTAAATGTAAATCACTGAGATGGTTTTAGCTGGGTTTTTTTCAGTTCTCTTGACTACTCCCCTCTCCCCAAATCAGATCCACAAAGCATGAAGCAAACCTACGCAGAAAAATTGGGGATTAACTGGGATTCAAACTGAGCAGTCTGATTTTGCTACTTACTAGCTAAGTGATCTTGGACAAGTCACCCTCAACTCTGTGATTCCCTCCCTTCCTTCCTTCCTTCCTTCCTTCCTTCCTTCCTTCCTTCCTTCCTTCCTTCCTTCCTTCCTTAGGTAAAGCCAATAAGACCAACTTGGTAAAAATGGTTTGAGGATTAATTGGAATAAAATAATGTATTTTCAGATTTCTGTCACAGTGCTGGCCCATTTTAGGCAACCAAAAATATGCTAGTCCTCTTCTTACTCTTTTCTCTGTAGACAGACCTCTGTGTAAAGACAAATCATAACCAAAGTCTACTTGGTCAGTGTGGAATCATATAATACATGAATGAAAACCGTAAAGGCACCATGCTAAGAATAATTGATGAGTTCATGCCACCATGAGAATGTTTTGCAATGGCTACCACAGCCTGGGTGTATACCTTCCACCAAGAATTTGTTTTTTCTAAGAATCCCCCAAATAAAGGAGGAATGCTCAAATAGTAGACAGTCAAGAAATTTCCAGTGTCTGCTAGACTGGATCATTTTTATTTTTTATTTTTTGGGCGGGGGGGGGGGGCTCTTTCTGTAGTTTCCATTCTGTGAAATTAGTGGTCAATTTCCACATGGCTGGAATATGCCCGTTAGTACAATGCATCTTAGCATCACTAATGCCATCGTGTCAATATATATATATAGTGTTAGAAGTATTTAGTCAATTAATGGATTTTTGAATTTATTTTACTCCGAAGTTGGCTTTACCTTCAAAATATATTTTTATTATTTGTTGCTATTATTATTATTGTCTTTTTCTCCATCTCCCTTGCTCCCTTTCTTGGTTCTAGCCATCCCCATCTTTTGTGGAGAGGCCAGGATGGACCACTGAAAGGTCTGTGACTCTTCCTCCCCTTCACAGCAGGGTTACCCTTCACATAGCAGTCGGAGTGGTCTTCATAAAAACACACATGAGACCATGTGACTCCTCTGATAGTTTCCCACTATTATTTTATCTGGAATAAAATTCTAACATCCTACTTTGACCTTGAGGGCCTAACAAGCTGGCCATGTCTCTCTGAGAACACCTGCTTCACTCCTTGTGCTGGGTGTTGCAGCCACACTGGCTTGCCTTCTCTTAGCACATTTGCTCTCATGTTCCATCTGCCTAGAGTGCCTTCCCTCCATCTCTTAGAGACGTTCTCTGGCTGCTTCTTGTTATTCGAGTCTCAGTAGACACTCTCTGGGCACTTAATCTTAAGTAGACCCGTCCCTCCCCCAATCATTATTATGTCATTCTGCTGTTTTCATACCATCCACTACCCTCTGATATTTTGAACTGATTGTTAATTGATTTAGTTGCTTATTGTTTTTCTCCCTCCACCCAGTCTCTGTGAGACTACATGCCTGGATGTATCTCTAGTGCCTGGAACATAATAGGAGCATGATAAACATTATCCCGATGTACAGGAATTTGCCACGGCATGCCTGTGAAGACCGAACAAAGCCTTGATTCCTTCCCCTTCCTTCTAGATGTCTTTCCCTCATTTAGAATTGTTGCTTATTTGAGTCCCCAGCCTCTCTGCGTCCTTTCTGGGAAGGAGCTTTTTCACACCAGGTTTCCTGCACCCCCCTCCTCCCCTAGCAAGGTTTCTCTACTCCAAACTGCCTCTGCTGTGTGCAGAGTTACTCTCTCCCTCAGTTTTACTTATTTAGTGTTGAATGGGCATATTTGCATGCACAAATATTTGAAATGGCAATTAACATGTATATTTGAGGTTATTTTAAAATATCTTGATGGCTTCCTATTTTCTTTACTTCCGTGGCTCACTATTTTTAAAAAATATTTATTTATTTTAGAGACAGAGAATGTATGATGGGGTGGAGCAGAGAGGGGAGGGAGAGAGAATCTTAGACAGACTCCACTGCTGAGCATGGAGCCGGATGCAGGGCTTGATCCCAATACCCTGAGATCATGACCTGAGGTGAAACCAAGGGTCAGGAGCTTACTCAACTGCACCACCCAGGTAGCCCCAAGGGCTCACTATTTATTCTGATTTTAGGGATTCTGTGTCTCTCCATCAGTGTTTTCAGGTCTATACTAACCTGAGTCAGAGTTTTGGAAAGCATCATCTTTGAATACAGTTGAAAACCACCATTTTAATCCCTTTATAGAACCTAATAAAAGATTTCAAAACTCAGTGCATTTCTTCCTATTTCTACCTGGCTAATGAGCCTGTCTTCTTTCAGGCTTCAGCTAGAAAGGAATTGGTTGACAATTATCATTGTGATTATTTCCTATTACGGAAAGGGTTTCCCCCTGGATACAGTGGGGGGATACAGAGAAGAATAAGACCAAAGCCCTTTCCTCTGGAGCCTCATAGCTCCACAGGAGGGAGATATCAGGACTAATAACCTTAAGACGGTATAAAACATTGGCCATCCCCCAAAGCTACCAATTGTTACTGAATGGTTTTAGTGGTTTCCATGACAATTTTCCAAAAAACAATGGCTTATCTCTTGTGGTTTGTAC
The DNA here is from genome assembly GCF_024610735.1 of Ursus americanus. Classification (NCBI taxonomy): domain Eukaryota; kingdom Metazoa; phylum Chordata; class Mammalia; order Carnivora; family Ursidae; genus Ursus; species Ursus americanus. The sequence goes on along the minus strand of NC_142160.1, from coordinate 17,366,041 downwards.
ATAAAGAAAATTTTTCAGCTAACTACACTATGGGGGCAAATGGATCTATATCAATTTATCATTAAATGTGCAAATGACCAAATTAGTTTTTTTTTTTTAAGATTTATTTATTTATTTGAGAAAGAGACAGAGGGAGAGTGAGGGGAGGACAGAGGGAGAGAGAATCTCAAGCTGACTCTGCACCAAGTGCCGAGCCCAATGCAGGGTTTGATCCCATGACCCTGAGGTCACAGCCCCAGCTGAAACAGAGTCAGACACTCAACCAACTGTGCCACCCGGGTGCCCCCAAATTAGGTTTAATTGCAGTTTTGGAGTGGTAATTATGCAGGTTTTTCCCAATCTACTGACTCCACATTCTCAAATTGTTTTTAGGATTGTTTTTCCCTTCATTCATGGAAAGTAAAGTGTTAGGGGTTGGGGCACAGAAGAAGGAACCCAGAATCCAGAAGAGGTAGTATCGGTTCCTAACTTAAGGTTTCAGCCAGGTCTAGTCGGACAGTAACCTGAATCCTTGGGAGAGCAGAGAGTTCTTGGATGGCAGCATTTCCCAGCTGTGCTTAATTCCAAGTGGCATCATCTAGAGAGTGTGTCAAGGAGAGCTTGATAGAAAAGTTGGTTGGGAAGCAAGTCCTTTGCTGTGATGCTGAGTTTGAAGAAAATAGAAACAAAGAGACAGATGCTGGGCACTATGGCTCTGCATTAATGTAATTGGATTTTCTTCCTTTCCTTCTGAAACTCCAGTGGTCTTACGATGCAAAGATTTAGAGTAGGAAATGCAGAGCAAATTGGTTTTTGCTCTCATTTAAATCAGTGGTTTGCTGGATTTGTAAAAAATATCCATTTCTATTTTACTACTTTCTATACAATATTTCTGGGAACACATTGAATAGTGATTCCTTTTTTATTTTTATTTTTTGAGTAAAATGTCACCACTGTATAAGAAGAGAGACCAAGAGTTTTTGTTAAACAACAAAGCAGCATCTTTTAACCTGAATTTTGAGTCGTTTCTTAAGGCCTTCTGCCATGAATAGATAATTCCTCCAAGGACATCAGCATTTGAAACTTAAGAAACCAGATACCTTTAACAAGTCCTGCTAGTTTTCTCTTTCCAGGCTTATTCCTTTACATCTCTCACTTACTGAGCTATAAGTTGATGTTCCTTAAAACGCTTCATTCTTTTTTGCAGGTAAACATTTTTATGCCACCTTAATAGAATCCCTCTGAGTTCTACACAAACATATAAAGCTACAAAAATTTTTCAAAGACTTTTTATTGACAGTAAAACTTAACCTTTCCTCATTTTTTTTTCATGTTCTTAATGAATATAACTAGAATTTTAAGATTGGAAACATCCACACAAATCTCTAATTTTTTCTAGGAAACAAAGACCTGGAGATGCTAAAATGACTATCTAAAGGACTAAAACTCAAGTCTTTGACCATCGTGCTACGGTATTATCCACTTAATCAGGGTAGGGATGATGAGGCTAGGGGCTGGGTAAAGGAGTACATGGTGGAAAGAAGCAGCTGTTCAGCTGAGCTGTGATCTATGGCAGGAATTATTAATGACTTATGATCCCCACGTTTTGGGGACATTCACCTCTTTCTGGCGAATTTCCCGGGGCCTCTACAAACAATAGATGTGACAGCTATGTGGTCAAGCAGTTTTGGGTAGGCGAGCTCATTCTTGAGTATGGTGGCAAGGCAATTGAAAGAGTAGTGCAGTGAATACTTATTTCTTCTTGAGGCTCCATCTTCATCTCTTCAGGTGGGCAGCAGTGAACAGCAGTGATGGGCAGCAGTTCAACCCCTGGGTTCTGGAGCCCATCACTGAGTTCAAATCCTGGTTTGGCTACTTGGATAGTTTTACTTGGATAATTTAAGGCACATTGCATCTTTGTACCTCAGTTTGCACCTTGATAAAGTGAGGATAATAATAGAGCCTGCTTTATACATTTGTTAGGAGGATTAAATGCTCTCAGATTAAAATGATGTTTCGTGCTCAAAACAACAACAACAACAACAACAACAACAACAAAAACCATTGGCCTTTTTAATCACAAGAGTTTGGAATTCTTTTTTTTTTTTTTTAAAGATTTTATTTATTTATTGGACAGAGATAGAGACAGCCAGCGAGAGAGGGAACACAAGCAGGGGGAGTGGGAGAGGAAGAAGCAGGCTCATAGCGGAGGAGCCTGATGTGAGGCTCGATCCCACAACACCGGGATCACGCCCTGAGCCGAAGGCAGACGCTTAACCGCTATGCCACCCAGGCGCCCCAAGAGTTTGGAATTCTTAACCCAAGGTCTGGATTTCAGTCTTTGGACATGTGAAGGAACAATTTTGGGCCTCAGTTTTGCTACCTCTGAAATAGTCTGTTGCATAGTCTCTGTTGTTCCCGAACTGGAGTTGTTGCAAGGACAAGAAATCACGTAGGTAAACTCTGAAGACTTGACAATTATTAATGTTCCACTCTCCCTGCCAAACACTTTCCCAGTGGAAATGAATGATGGGACCATAAGTTAAAATGTATACTCTAACGCTGAAACATGCAGTAGTGCTTTGAAGGGATTGAGATGCCTTTCTGTAGGAGCGGAGTGTGTCACCCTTGCACCACCCGACCCGAATAAAGAAGTGAACCAGAGACATTAAGAACATCACTCCTCATCTTTCAGCAGGCCACACGGATCTGAAAGCAGGGCCACTGCCTCATTATCCTGATGACTCACAGAGCCAGAGTACTTCCGCTCTCCTCTGCTGTCCTTTCAAATTAAATTCATTGTTTTACAAGATGTCTGTGGTTCCCAGAAATGACGTAAGCAGTATATGCCCTATTCAAAGCCCGACATTTGACTCTCAGGGCGGTCTCCCAAGGGATCTGTACCCTGCCACTCGCTGTAACAGCCACTGACAATTCCAGTAATCCCCCTTTTTCTTTCCTAACAGAAGATCAGAGAGGATTATGGCTACACGAACTCCTTTAACAAAAAGTCTTGCAAAGCCTACCGTAAAAAATGTGCCAAACACATAAGAAGAAAAAAAAAAAAGAATTCCTTTTGAGACTATTGGCTACAACAATTGAGCATTTGACCATCCACAGGGCAAAAAGCAGGCCTTTAATAGTTGCTTAAAAGTTAAATGAGCAGTACTTGTTAACACATGTTAGTTAAGTAGTTAGCTCACATTAGTCCCTTCAGTCTCTTGTCCTTGAAACAAACTTGAAATACTTTTTAAATTTAGCCTGAGAGGCACAGTTTCTTTAACATCTTTTGTCACATGAAATCATTTACAAGCAGCAAATATAACACATCCTCACCAAGGAAACCACACCTGTCAGCAGCGTGGCTGGTCAGTAAGGAAGCTCGCACGGGAATATGCCCGAATGGTGACTCAGCGGCTGCCATTCCAACCACGCTCCAATTTTTTTAAAGGATGGTGTTTGTCAGGTGTTTTTATAAACCAAACAAAAAGGTCTCCTTATTCTCCCTTCCCTTGTTAACATTTTCCAATATGTGTAGGGATGTCAGCATTTGAATTTTAATTTTTTTAAAGATTTTTTTCTTTATTTATCTATTAATTTATTTAGAGCATGTAAGCAGGGAGAGGGGCAGAGGGAGAGGGAGAGGGAGAGAATCTTATGCAAACTCCCTGCTGAGCCCAGAGCCCGACTCAGCACTCTATCCCAGGATCCCGAGATCACAACCTGAGCCAAAACCAAGGGTTGGACGCTCAACCAATCGCACCACCCAGCTGCCCCTGAATTTTTAGAAGCCTGTTAAGTAACTAGGGCAAGTATTATTTTCTCCATTTCACAGATGAGGAGACTGATGATCATTGAGGTCAACGAACTTGCCCAAAAGCACAGATCCACGTCTCACATCCACGTTTTTCTGATATCATGCTGGTGTGAGCTCCAGGGGCGCTAGCTCTGATAAGGAACACTTCAGGTTCCCCTCTCATGGCACTGATTGCAATAGGAGCCCCTTGGGTTGGATGCAGAGCAGCAGTGTTGTGATAGCCACATGGGGATGGGGACTGGTAGTTTGGGAATATAAGACACACAAACCTTGCCATAAGAACCTTACATTTCAGGAATAGTGAATGGTGCAGGCAGGCGTGTTATTGCAGAGAAACATCACTAGCTGGAGTATCTGCAGAGATTTTCTCTGAAATAGGCGTGTTGTGTGAAGCCCTGATTGCCAAAGGAGTGTAACTTTTAGGGGGTGTTGGCTGCTGTAGGATAGACACAAATTATAATATAACCTTTGTATTATATGTATTATATGTAATATATACTATGTATCTATAATAAAACAGTTTCACATTTTTAGTGACTGCTAATCCATCAGCAATTCACCCAGAGATTTCCCTCTTGTTGGGTTCTCTTCAGGGATATCCTTGTCTCTACTTCTAGCTACTTCATTAAGTTTTTCCTCTCCTTGACAGATGCTTTATGATGACTGTAATGGCATCTGTGGACCAGTAATGGGGCCCTTTGCATGGATTATTGCATTTAAATTTCACAGCAATCCTAAGAGGGAGGATTATTCCTATTTTATAGAGGAAGACACTGAAGCCTAGAGAGGATACCTTACCTAAAGTTACTAAGCCTGAAATTACCCAGAAATTTAATAACAGTTGTTTTATTATATTCCACAGTTTTGTGGGTCAGGAATTTAGGCAGGACTCAGCAGAGAGGGCTGAACTCCATTCCAGGTGACATCAGCAAGGATGGCTTGTCTGGGGCTAGATCATCTATTTCAAGATGGCTCACCCAACATGGCAGGCAACTGGGTTGTTAGCCAGCACACTCAGTTGTTCTCCGTGTGGGCCTCTCCATGTAGCTGCTTGAGCTTCCTCATAGCATGTTGATTAGATTCCAAGAGTGTGTATTCCAGGAGTCCAGAAATGGAAACTGCCAATCTCTTTTAAGTCTTGGTCCCAGAAACTGTCATGGCGTCATTTCTGCTATCTGTCATTGCTCAGGAAGTCATAGAGTTCTCCTAGATTAAAAGACAGGAACATAAACCTGACCTATCAAAGAATTTGCAGCCTTGTGTAATCTACCACAGAAAGGATGAGAATACAGATTGTAGTTATGACACCGTATTTTCTCTCCATTAGTACAATACCGGTGCATTTCTTGATCACTGCGTTTATCTTCGTATGAGAGTGACTAGACCATGAGCTCCTTGAGAGCAAGGATCTTGCCTCTTACATCACAGGTGAGGCATAATGCTCATCTAAGTGTAGCTGATGATCTGTAAAGCTGAAGGAATGAATGATGAAGAGCTGAGTTCTAGCCCTGGCTCTGCTTCGAAGGAGCTCTGTTGGCCCAAGCAGGATATCAAACTACTCTGGGCCTTGTTACTTGCACAGTAAAATGAGAGTATGGGATTAGATGATTCCTATAGGCTTCCTTTTCTCCAGTACTATCATTTATTAGTGTTCTCAGGCTGCTATAACAAAATGCTTTAAATCAACAGGTGAAACAACAGACAGTTATTTTTTCCCAGTTCTGGAGGCCAGGAAGTCCAAGACAAAGGTGTTGTCTGATTTGGTTTCTGGTGAGAACCCTCCTCCTGGCTTGCAGACAGCCACTTCCTGCCATATCCTCACGTGGTGGAGAGAGAAAGCATGAGAGCTCTGGTCCTTCTTCCTCTTCTTCTAGGGACACCAATCCCATCATGAGCACTCTACCCTTATGACCTCATCTAAACCTAATTGCCTCCCAAAGGCTCTGCGTCCTAATACCATGACCTTGGGGGTTAGGGCTTTGACATATGAATTTTAGGAGACACAGTTTAGTCCATAACAACCATTCTATGAATCTACTCGAGATAATTAATTACAAAATAGAGAGATCTCAGATAGGGGTCTCAATGAGAGGAGACCAGGAGTCAAGAAACCTGAGCATGAAAAGAGGTGTAAAGGAAAGGATTGTTTTATTAACAAGAGCAAAGGATGTGATTGAGAAGAGGGATGGACTTTAGATTTAGGTGCAAATACTTGAATTATGCTGATAGCACTTGGATCAAAAGGAGGGAATTTGATGGCGACCTTTTCAAAGGTTGAGGACATTGGACTTGGGAAGTATTTGGCCACAAGTGGTAGGAGAAAGTTATAAATCAAAGTGGACTCCATGTTTTGTACCTGGGTGATGGGGGAATGCAGATTTACCTAGCATCAGGAGTGGTTCTCAACTGTGACTATACAGAGAATTATCTGATGAGCTTTTAAAAAATCCTGATGGCTGGACTCCTCCCAAGATGACTCAATTCAGGTTTTTTGGAGATGGGGCTGGAACATCACTATTTTTCAAAGACCCCAGGTAAATCCACTGTGCAGCCAGGGTTGACAATTTCTAATTAGTTAGTTCAAGGCATAGATTTCTGGCTGCTGTGGAATGATAAAATACTGAGGATTGAAAGCTGATAGCCACCAAATAACCTGGGATGTGGGTTGTATGGTATATATATTATGCCTTCCAAAGATGCCTACAACCTAATCCTTAAAACCTGTGAATGTGTTAACTTACATGGCAAGGAAAATTAAAGTTGCTAATCAACTGACCTTAAAACAGGGAGATTATCCTTGTTTATCCAAATAGGTCCAATGTAATCACAAGGGTCCCTAAAAAGAGAAACAGGGAGGTAGAGGAAGAGAGTCAGAGGGAAAGGTGGCTATGGAAGAATAGTCAGAAAGATGTGACTTTGTTTGCTTTGAAGACAGAGGAAGGTACGTCCAATCAAGGAATGGGGGCTGGTCCTAAAAACTGGGGAAGGAAAAAAAAAAAAGCTTCTGCCTTAGAGCCTCTAGAAAGTAATGCAGCAGAATGCAGCTTGGTTGACCTAAAGCCTTTGTTTTAGCCTGGTGAGACCTGCGTCAGCCTTCTGACTTACACAACCGTAAAATAAATTCAGGTTACTCTAAGCCACTGAGCGCATGGTCTTTAATACAAGTGGTCAGTTCAGAAAGTCCTCCTGGAGGAGATAAATTTTGATGAGCTGTTATGTAGGGACATTGTTGGTGGAGGAAAAACTCTTAAATGTTAGAATTTAAATCCATCAGGATTTCTTTTTAAATCTCAAGTCTATAATACCTACCCAGAATGTTTGAAATCAAAAGTCAAAGGAATAAAACTATTATGTGATTGTCACTAAATTCCTCGATGGAGTTAGAGGCAAGAAATTCTGGGGAATTTTTCTCAGCAGCGTTACTTGAATTGTGATCAACTTCCCTGATTTAAAGGCTGACAAAATACTTGTTTTACCTGGATGGTTTTAAATTACTTAAGTCAGCAAAGAAACAGATAGAATCTGCAGCTTCCAGACAGCTCATCACCTGAATGTAAACCGGAATTTAATATTCCTATCACTCTCCTTTAATCAGATCTGTAGACTCTGCCCATGGTTTTTCATTGGGCCCTCCTGAATAAAAAAAAAAAAATTGGATAAACACACACACACACACACACACACACACATAGCGCCAAAAACCTTCCATATGTACATTTAGTCATTAAAGTACATTTATTGAGGATTTATATATGACATGACCTGTGTTATGGATTCATCAGTGAATGTGACAGGCAAAGTCCTTGTACTAATGGAGCTCACAGCCTGGTGGAGAACACAGACAAGTAATGGGGTAAGTTACAGTAGAGTAGAAAATATAAGTTTGCATAGGAGAATAGGGATGGGGCAACTGACTCGGTGTGGGGACAGGAAAGGAAGAGTAGGTTGGGGTTGGGGGGGGTGGGCTTCCTGCAGAAGATGATTTCAAAGCAGCATCAGCAAACCCTGGGAGACCGTTAAAAATGGAAATTCTCAGGATTGTTAAGCCAGACCTATTAAGCCTGAAATCCTGGAGATGAGACACCAAAATCTGTGTGTTATTAGATCTCTGAGTGGTTCAGATATATGCTAAAGTTTGAGAACCAGAGGATCATACCTGGGTCAGACATTAGAATCACTTGGAGGACTCTCACACTGTCACTATTGCTGTGGCCCCTCTCCCAGAGACACTGATCCAGTTGGTCTGGGATAGAGCCTGAGAATCAATATTTTTAAAACCCTGGGTGTTGTAATGTGATTTTCACATGCATGCAAGGTTGAGACCACTTCTCTAACCTGACAGCTGAAGCATGAGTTAGCCAGGCAGTGAGGGCTGGTGAGAGGGCAGGAAGGGTATTACAGCCCAGATGTGAGAGAAAGCCCACGGTTCCTGGGATTTGTTAAGGTTAGAGAATACACAAAATGAAACTCCATGGCTTAAAATAAGGTTCATAGTTATAAATTTAAGTGTTTATTGCAGTACCTCTTAAACTTTAATGTGCATAGAAATTATCAGAGGATCTTGTAGAAACACAAACCCTTATGCAGTAGGAATGTTCTATCGCCCCAGCTCCCCCTGAGTAGGCACGTCAGGGACCAGATGGGGACTGCAGAACGATGGAGCTATGCTTCAGCCCAGAGCCAACAGAAGGGCACCTAGCTGGGGTGAATTGCAGATGCCCGCTGCTGGGTGTGTATGTTTTGAGGGTAAGGAGGAAAGATGCATCCTAGCACAACCTCCCAGCCTGTTCTGCTGATGATTTTCCATCAAGGTCGTACTGCTTTTAGCTCAGCAATAACCCTCCAACCCCCAATCTAGCTGAGTGCATCCCCTGGCCAGGCCCGCAGAGCCAGCTCATTAAGTGACCGCTGGAGCTCTCTGTAACGTAGCAGCCAGCCAGGGAGGCGCTGGTCGAGGAGGGGGGCTCTCCGGGGACCTCTTTTCCCCCACTCCCTCTTCCCACCTCCCCTGGTTGACAGCGGCGGTGCCTGCGGCAGAGCCTCCCTATGCAGTAGCCCCTTACACTTGGCTCGCACTTCTGGGCGCTGTCCATGGTTGCAGCATCTTTAGGCGCGCCACGTCAGGAGGCCGCAGCGGGGCCCTGCGATTGGCGGAGGAGCCCCTCGCCATCCCCCAACACCCCCGCCCTCGCGCCCGGGCCCCGAAGCCCGGCCCCGGGCCCCAGCCCCGCAGGCGCGTGCCAGTGCGCGCGCAGGGCGCGCCCTGGAGCTCCCAGGCGGCACACCCACTTTCCTTATTAGGGCAGAGTCAGACGCCCAGAGCCGGCGGCGGGGGCGCGAGGGTGGGGCGGGGAGCCCAGGGAGGCGACAGCCGGGGGCGCAGCCACAGCCTCAGCCGCCTCTGAGCGGCAGGAGGGAGCAGCGGTCCCTGCGCTCCGGCTGGCCAGTGTCCTGAGCCCCAGCTTCTCTCCGTGGGCAGAGATCTTCCTCTGCGTCCCGCCAGGTACCCCTAGTCCGAACCTCTCACGAAGACATGGAAGAATTTTTGCAACGCGCCAAATCTAAACTGGTAAGTTGGGGGAGCAAGGCTGTGTGAGTGAGTGAGTGAGTGTGTGTGTGTGTGTGTGTGTGCGCGCGCGCGCTGGCGCGCTGATGAAGAGGAAAGGGCATTGCAGCAGAGAAGGAAGAAACAACTTTGCCACTTAGTTGTCAGGGTGAGGGCTATCCCCTAGAAAGAATCTCTGGAGCTCTGGTCTTTACAGCAGTCAGTGTGTCTCCAGAATCTTCCCCCCGCAGGCAGAAAAAGTGCTGAGCTGGGGGTGGTCGACCAGGCAGAAGTTGGGTCCTGTGCGTCCAGCTTTGGTTCCTTTGGCATGAGGTTGGAGAGAGGTAGATCCAGCCAAACTGCAATTTGCTTCTGAAGGCTAGAGGGTTAATGGGTGTGGTGCTTCTTTTGAAAATGAGCCCAGCCTTCTGCAGATGCAGTACCTGTAAGTGTAAAGGGGAGGAAAAAGAATCCCTTAGAACTATACCTTAGCTGGAGGTGGTGGCAAAGGGTAAGAAAGGAAGTTAGTATGCTGGCTAGGAAGGATGTGTGGGGCAAAGGCACAGTTTACCCAAGCATCCCTCACAAAGACCTTGCTCCAGTGCAGCAGTGAGGATGTTCTAGTGTGAATCATGTGCCTCCCGGTCCCTGTTCAGATCTGTAATTTGGGCAGACACAGAAGGGGAAAGCCCCAACTGTTGCTGATGATGTGGGGTTTGCCAGACTATTGTTCTCCTGGGAGGAGACCAGCATGTTGGCCCGGCACAACTGTACCACTGTCCAAAGAGTGAACTGTGATTTTATTGTGTGTGTTGACAGTTGCTACATATTCTGAAACAACAGATTCTAGCAGCTTCCTAATTCCAAACTGTTTTGGCTCTCCAGCATAGCAGTCATAAACATAATGGAAATGTTTCTGTTTCAACACTTAGGAAAAAGCCTCTGATCATTTAGAAGCAATATCTTTAATGAACAGTGAAAGTACCTTTCCTGGGCCTGGCATAGGAGGAAATGCATAATTTATGATGCCTTTAACCTTTAAACGTTCATAGAAGACAAAATACAAAGTCTGTATTACGGTGACATCTTCATCACAAGGCAGGATATTTGCAGGGTTATTACTGTAACGTATTTATGCTTGCACAAAAAAGGGAGTTGTAGACCCAAGTGTGATTCTTACAAGGACTTTATCTTTTAAAAGACCATTAGTGTTGATTAATGCTAATGTACGTATTTCATTTTCTACCTTAAGCCTCCCAGAGAGTCAAACCTTTGTCGGGTTTTCAGAATTGAGAAAGTTGGCGGTCATTTCTGTGTTTATTGCTGACCCCCTAATAGTTTTACTTGAGTACATGAAGGAAAATAGTGATTTCAGAAATTGCATGCATTACTGATAGTGTAAGTAAGCTCTCTGTTTTCATTTTTGTTTTTCTTTTTACCTAACAATGAGTAAGAAATGGTCAAAAAGGAAAGTTGATTATGCCAACTTATTTACTTATTTATTTTGTTGGTGAGTGAAAATGGATGGTCGTCATGGATACATGCACCCATGTTCCCCTTCTGAAACATGTATTTTAACAACAAACATTTAGATTGTGGGGTCTGGTGTGAGCAAGAGATTTGCCTCATTTCTGAAGAACAGTTGCTGGAATGGAAAAATTTCCTATTTCAGAGCAATCATTTGAAAGTAATGGGTAAGTTTATTTACCGAGTCCCTTCATTAGATGAGCAATTTGCTTTACATCATTAAAAAAAAAAAAAAGATAGGAAAAAGAAGTCGTTATTTGAAATACTGTTCCTAGTTTCCTGTGTTAGCCAGAAGGACAATTTTGCTAATTTGTTTTTTCTTGGAATAGGTTTCTTGTTAGAGATCACAGTCTTTCATAGTCAGCTACAGAAAAGGTGTTTTGGTCACTTTTGGTGTCACAGTTCTCCTGATAAATGATATTTTCTAGGTAAATAAAAGTTTTACTTAATTTGCAACATTAACTACAGTAGTAGAAAACCTTTTGTTTTAGAGGATAGGTACTCTTTGTTTTGGGAGAAAAAAAATCAAGTCCATTATTATGACATTCATTTGTGAAAAGGATATTCATAATAAATTAGTACTGCTTAAAAAAATCAGGCTAATACTTTGGGAAACATTTTAAGGAGAAGAAAGTTATGCTGGCTTTCATTTAAGCCTGATTAGACCAGAATTAGACAGAATTTAGGTGTTATGCTTAAGCTGTTTTCTGCCAGAAGTTAATATAGTCTTATCCGCATGATACCTTTGAAAAGTCTAGCTGGCAAGGTTTTTTCTTACCTACTTGGCTTCTTGCTTTGATATTCTGTAGTCATGATGTGTATCTTTTAATAGGTTGGAGTAGTCAATGTCCTTTCCAAAGTCCTAACATAACCTCACCATCACTGAAACTAGCTAATTCCAATAGACAAAAGACATTTTAAATTGCAAAGTAGAGTAACTATTAGTCATAGATAAAATTTCCAATGGTCACAACTTTGGAGAAAGTGTGCATCATTTTTCCTCCTGACGAGGAGCATTTATTATTCATCTGTCATTGTGAGGAGAGAAGCAGCTCTCCCATTCTAGGCCAAGCCCTGGTGTGGATCAGAAATCTTTGAAAGGGAAGGGATGTTTTTGAATTTTTGTCAGGTAGTTTGGGGCTTATTTCTGTTGAAATTGGGAGAGCACACTGTCAATTTTTTTCATCCCAGTCTTCTGATCCTTAAGCTGAGGCAGATTCACTGACATAATCCCACCCCCTCTTCCTCTAAATCTCTCCTTCTGATACATACCCTTCCTTCCTGAGAATATGCTGTATTTATCAGAAATGGCAAAAGCAGACCCCAACTCTGGCCTTGGTGAGATCCCTCCAGGCACTGAAATGCTTCTCTAGGGGGCCTGCCTTCCACCTGGTCAGGACATGCTTGGGTGCCTAGATCTTCTTGGTAAAAAAAACCTTAGCTGATGGTGGAGGTCAGCAAGGGAGGTAGTCACTTACTCCAAGCATGGTCTCCCGAAATGGCACCTTCTTGACAAATACGGAATGACAAATAGGAAATTAACACAATGATTGTTAAACAATCATGACAGTAGAGTAAGCGGTATGAGAGCAAGACCCCCGAGACAGTAGAGATGCTGATCAAAGGGTGGGTGATGCTGGCTGCATTCCCCTCCTGTGAGCGCTCAGCTATGTTTCTGGTTTGGACACCCACTGCTAGAGCTGGAAATGAGAATAAAAACACATTTTCTTTTTCTCTTGCCGGTACCCACCTGACTGGTCTTCAACCTGCCCATTCAGAGCTGGAATAGGGACAGAGATCAAATCCTATATAGTCCCAGGCTCGTCCTGAAGTTTTAGCTACGCTTTCCATTTTTAGTTTTGCCATTTCTATGGTGGTGTCTTAGTTATTCTTAGTTGTAGCATTTCTCTAGTAAGAAAAATTGAGGAAGGGAGGGAATGAGGGTTCCCGGATGCCCTGTGCTGTGATTTGGGAAATGTCGTCCCCTTTCACAGTGGTCAACTCAGAAAGGTACACAGGCCAAGACCACTTCATGGTGGCAGTAAATGGTCCAAATTCCCATGAACTTTGGGAGGAAGAAATGAAATAAATGAAACATCAGAGCCCTGGGGCTTTGGCTGGTGAGAAACCAAGGTCTCCACACTTGGCTACTGAGCCTCTTCCACTGCCTGGACCCCAGCAGCTGATGCAATTCAAGCAGCTGCTAATGGGTGTGTATGTTGGGGGCACTGCCATCCACATGCCCTAAGATGTAGATCACTAGGCAGCCTTGGGTGTTGGGGGGTTGGAGGAATGTCAGCTGCCGCTGGAAGGATCCAGGCGCATCAGTGTCTCAGGAATGCTGTTTGCAAAGTGAGGGTGGGGATAGGGTCGCCACTACAGTCTGAGGAATGACTCTGTCCCTTCCGCAGGACAGCTGCAGGTGAAGAGCTCTGTTCTGCAGTGGGTATTAGTCACGACGTGGACTTGTATAGAAGAAAAATTCCGCATGACCTAAATGCCAACCTAGACTCTGCGGTATGTGGCATAGGGACCAAGAAAGCACATTCAAAATTCTAAATGAGCAGTCACATTGGAGTTGTAGAGGGGATGGGGTTTTTAAAAAGAAAGAAAAACACAGCAGCCGGTCTGCAGAGTCATCATCTTGATTTGAAGTTGGAGGAATATGTTCTTGATTCCTTTACAGGAAGAAAAGTTGGACTTGTCAATAAAAAGCGTCTTTAAAGTAATTGTTGCAGGTATTTTGAAAGGGCTGCTGTGGTGAGGACTAGGGGGGATAGAGCTGCTGTCAAAGCAGTTTCATTTGGGGAGCTGAGCTCATTCTGATCACAGACCACGGGATCAGCTCCCTCCCCATCATGAGTGAGGGTTGGTGCACTTGAGACTTTGCCAGAGCTTTGGTAAGCAGGAAGGAGACTCAGGAATCCAAAGCACTTCTGTGAATGTGGTGTCACCCCTTAGGGGAAAAGAGCCCTTGATTGCTTTAGCCCTGGGGTCAGCTCCATGTCTCACTGCTGGAGCTTTCAGACCAAGAGCTGCGGAGAAGAGTCAGATTTTTTCAGGGTAACTCTCACAGTGGATTGGTCTGCCTCAAAGGCAAAGAATCGGTCACTGCCATTCAGACAGCACCTTGGGTCTTGGAGGACGTGATTAGGTGAGCAAGGACACCATTTAATTAGTGACTTGGGAATATTTGATGTTAACTGAGTAAAAAGGTGACAGCTTTGGTATAACCTGTTTATTTCTATTTGTAGCATTTATTTGGGCAGATATTAACATTGTTTGGGGTTTGGTGTGCCATTCTGGAGAGCTCTTACACGCAGTGGTGGGTTGGTGATGGAGATTTCGCTCTTCCTGTATATCCACTCCTCCCTGGAGTGCTAGCTGAGCAGAGAAAAGGGTGAGGGAGAACTACCTGGGTCTGGATGAAGGCTGCAAAAATGGAAAGAACATCTGGGGACCAGAGAGGTGAAATGCATGGTGTTGCCTTGGCCACTGATTCTGTTTGGACCCTGGGATTGAGGGGAGAATCATAGAGTTTGGAGTCATCTTTGAAGAGAAACTGGGGAGGGGCAGGACTGATATATTCAGGGGGCAGCATTCACATGGAGTTTGATATGACTGATACCCTCTCACCCTGCACAATCATGCACAGACTTCCCTGCCGCAGGTTCCAGAGTAGCCAACTCAGAGTCTCTGGCAATGTGCCAAATCCATTTGTATCTGAACCCTGTGGCTTTTGGCTTTGGTTTCCAGGGGAAGGTAATCTTTCTTCTTAAGGGACCTTGGGAGGCAAACTGGGTACTAGGTTGCTCTGAAAATTCTGACCCACTAAGCTGATAACACGGTCTTGAGTTTTTTTGTCTGTTTGTTTTTATTTTTGTTTTTTTTTAGATTTTTAAAATTTATTTGTCAGAAAGGGAGAGTGCGCACAAGCAGGGGGAGTGGCAGGCAGAGGGAGAAGCAGGCTCCCCACTGCGCAAGGAGCCCAACGTAGGACTTGATCCCAAGACCTTGGGACCATGACCTGAGCCGAATGCAGAGGCTTAACTGACTGAGCCACCCAGGCATCCCCGGTCTTGGGTTTTTAATCTGACAAATGGGATAATGATACCCACTTTGCAGATTTGTTGTAAAGTCAAAGTGCTATATCCACGGTCCTCAGCAGAGAACCTGGAACAGTGGCTGCTTTCTTCCATTTGCCCCAGCTGGTCGTTTTCTGCAGTTCCTTATCTCACTGAATGGCATTATTATCCATGCAGTTTCTCCAGCCGGAAACTGACTTCTCCTCCACCCTATCCCCAGCCACCTTATCCCAGGCATCACTAAGTCATCCAGATGGCTGCAACAGTGGGCTCGCCAGTCTCCGGTAAACCGCTCTCCCATTGCTGCAGGGAGATCATTGTGAAAGCACCTTTTGCATCTCAGTAAGCCTCAGGACCCTTCTATTGCTCTTAAGAAAACAGAGAGCACTTGTAGCATGACCTTGGGATCTGACCCAGCGTGCTGCTCAGCTCCTTTGGGCTTCTCCTCCTACCTGGCATAAATAACTCCTACCCTTTCTTCAGATGAGCTGAAGAAGGGAAGTCTCCCTAAAGGACCTCTTTCCACTCCACTGCCTTCACTCTAAAAGTTGGATTTTTGGGTAATGATTTTAGATCACTTACCGCAGCTTGTCATTATATCTCTATTGGGCATGTTTGTTTGCTTAATCAGATGAAAAAACAGGTCTCTCTCTGTATAATTTTGTTCGCCATTGTATATCAGGCCCTGGTGCAATGCCTGATGTTTAGTAAGTTGTTTGTTTGTTTTGGCAATGAGGCATGCCATGTTACCATTAATTAAGTACAAAGAGCCTTCCAGTTATGCCACCTAGAGATTCTTTCACCCATTGCTCTGTTTGGCTGCTCTGTTTGGTGTGCCCATGTCCAAATTAATCTGAGTGGCATCCTTCACTTTGATGAGGGAATCAGGACAGCAGATGGTACAGGCATCATGGGTCACCAGATGAGGGATTCCTTTCATGCACACCAAGATCATTCTCACTTTGCACAACTGGTACTTGGCCTCCTCTGGTGCAAAAGGAAGAACAGCAAAGCAACACTTGGTGTCACAGATCAGATAGAAATTCTCTTCGGTCTTGTCAGGCTGATCCTCCCTGAAACAGCGGAGTGGGCTATCAGTTCGGCCCGTGCATTTAATCTTAATGAACTGCTGTGTGCAAATCTTCTTTCCTTCACTTCCTGTCAGGGAGTCCTTAAGTCTGTTCCTTAGAAAGAGACAAGGGAGGACATTGTCTCAGCTTGTGGGGACCAGGAGGTGGACGAGGACCAAACCCACTGGTCAGTTGTTCCAGCATCCAATGCTTTGGAGCAGTAACAGCCTTTAGATGCCTCTTGGGACCATGAGCCATGCCTGTGCTAGACACAAAATCATAACCTATTGTAGTGACTCAATAAAAATGAATATGTGATAGATAGGTGCAGACTCCTAGTGATCTGAATCTGAAGACGGAGTGGTGATGGTATGCACAAACCCATGTTGGTTTACTAGAAGCAGGTGAGAAGCATTAAGGTCAAGGAGTGCCATCCAGCACTTTGCACAAAGTGTGTACTTCCTACAAAATGTTACTGCAAACTAATGAGGCTAGTTTCTATGCATGACTGTTGGGAATCTGCAAATATTGGTTGAATTCAAGCGTGAATGGAATGGAGAGAGGCAAGGAAGGGAATGGGCCGTTAAAAGCCTCTGCAAAAGCACATTGGGTAGATCAGCAAATGGAGCTTATTAGTGCCTTAGTCCCTCTGCTGTGTGGTTCAAGGACTAAAAATTACACTTCCCCAATCCCAACTACCACACCAAGTCTGCCCAGCCTCTTCTGCTTTGTCTGGAGCAGTACTAATATCAGAGAGATTGGCAGGGAAACTTTCCAGAGTCCTTGAGAGGAAAGGTGCAGGCATTCCAGACTAGTCTCATTAGTATTTCTGTCCAGCCCTGACACTGCAGACCTCGTGCATGGGATAAACCCATGCGTTGTCCTGAAGCAGACCCCTTGTCCGACCAGTGTGCTGTTTGTGGGAGAGCCTGACCACGGTTCTCCACTTCATTGAACTCTCAGGGATGTGACCAGACTTTCCCAGGTACTCTTCTTAGGCTATGATGCAAGAGTCTTTTTGAAATGATGGTGTCCAGAAAAATTGCGTATCTTTGGCTTCATGCATTTTCTATTCTTGCTTTGGCTGCCAGGAAGCTCAACGCTATGTTGATGCTTACTCCTTAGCCTTGTATTTCTGTAGTAAGTTTTTCTTCTTTTTATTGCTCAGTTTCTATCTTGTTATACTTGTTTTAATGTGTCTTTTGGCTTCTTTGTATGTGTTTTTTATTACAAGTTTTGGACACTGGCAAGAATAAATAAATACATTTTACAACAATGTATATGGTCATGAACATGTTTTGGCAACAGGTCTGGTGTGATTCAGGATTTATCTACTCACATTTGGGAATTAGCTTTTTTTGTGATTGCAAATATCACGTGGGTGCTTCTAAACAAGTAGTTTAAATTAGATGTCAGTCAACACAATCAAAAATGTATCTTTGTTTTCATCCTTAAGGACTGGTGCCTTCCCTTTGGAGCAGCAGTAATCACACATTCATGTACCTGAGCCCATAACCTGGAGCCCAGGATGTAACCCATAGCAGAAGCTGCCAGGCCTAAGTAGGAAGATTCGGGAAGAATTTCATAGAGCATTTTTGGATTTGAAAGAAGCTTGGAGATCCTTTTGTCTTCCTCATCATTTCTTTCCCCTAAATGCAGTTTGGCATAGTGGCTGATGGTGTGGGCTCTGGAGCCAGGTACCTGGTTTCAAAGCCTGACTTTGCCATTTTGACTTCTTCCTCAGGCAAGCTTGGTTACTTAGCCTTGCTGAGTCTTGGTTTTCTCATCTATAAAATGAGAACAATATTAGCACTCCCCTCTTAGGGCTGTTGCAGGTGTGAATGTCCTAAGATGAGACATAGAGCTGAGTAATAAAGTAATAAAAACATGAAAGAGATCACTGGTGGACAAGAGAGCCAGGAAGCCCTGCTGACGTTTCATAGAGACAGGGACAATTCTTAATTCTTAGTTCTTTTTAGTTCGCCTAAAATTTGGTGAATATCTGTCTTCCCTCCAAGAGATTTGTTGTTTTTTTTTTTTTCACTGAATGTCCATAATGGTCTTGTGAGGTAGGTATTATTCTCCTTTTGCAGTTGAGGAAACTGAGTGTTAGGGAGTCAGGAAGTTGGCCCACATTCCACTGCCAATGAAAAGTAGAGCTGGAGTTGCCTCCCACACCAGCTGACTCCAAATCCAGGAATCTCTTCTTATAGCCTCAGAGGCTCTGCCCACCTGATCTCCTGGAACACTTAATTCCCTTTAAATTAAAAGTGAACAACTTGACAGGTTTATAGGAGGGTTGGATGGTAAGTTCACTTTGATCCAAGAGAGGTTTATTTCTTTGTGGTGACCGTTTTATATTAAAAACCCTCGGACAACTGAGTCATCAACAAATATTACTGAGAACCAGCAATGAGAAAAATATGTAGCTCAGCTATCTCTGATTTGGTTGACAAGTTGGGAGACATTTCTCACTGTATACCCATGCAAAAGGAATATAAGAGATCAATAAGCTATTTGGAAAATCAGTGTGTGACTAGATTTTACAGTGTCAGAAATATTGTGGGAGTTCAGTGAATTTTTAATAAAGAGAATGCATTTCAAAAAAGTTTGAAGTTGTCCCTTACTTACCATCAAAATCGTTGGTACAGCTTTTGGTTTTGCAGATTTCCTCATGGCTGTTAGTCTGTTGCTGGAGGCCTTAAGAATTACTTTGACTGATTGATTTGATTGATTGGTTGATCGTACAGTAGGGTGACTCACCGCATTGATGCAGCTTGTGGGGAGAAGAGCTGGAGTCGGGCCACAGCTCCCAGTTGTGCCAAGCCTGCTGTGTGCTCTTGAGTCTGCCAGCTTAGTGGCGCCCCTGAAAACTGCTGGTTATACTCCAGACACATATAGGAGTAAAGGAAAGGGGAAGAAAGAAAAGAAGGAAAGCGGAGCTGGAATTGGAAGGAACTGGGAGAAAAGAGAAGAAGAAAAGAGTTTTGAAGGAGGGGGGAAGAGGGAGAAGAGGAAATGCAGGCCCAGCATTTCCAGCTTCTGGAGTTCACTCATCTGGCGACATCAGCCAACCCAAGTCTCCTGAAAGGTAGAAAATCTGCAAGAGCAGCTTTCCTTTAGGGAGCCAAAATTGATTATTGAAAACATATCTTTATGAATACATAAAGAAGATGTGTGTGTGTGTGCGTGCACACACACACACACACACACACACACACACACACACACACAGAGACAGAGGAGTGTTACCCAGCCATCAAAAAGATGAGATTGTGCTATTTGCAGCAACATGGATGGACCTAGGGGGTGTTAGGCTAAGTGGAGGAGGTCAGGCTAAGAAAGACAAATACTGTATGATTTCACTCATGCGTGGGAATCAAAAACCAAAACGAGTGAATAAACAAACCAAAAGCAGAATCAGACCTATAAATACAGAGAACAAATTGATGGCTGCCGGAGGGAAGGGGGATGGAGGGATGCATAAAATGGGGGAAGGGGAGTGGGAGGCATAGGCTTCCAGCTATGGGATGAATAAGTCATGGGAATAAAAGACACAGCACAGGGTATATGGTCAGTGATGTTGTAATAGCGTTGTATGGTGACAGACGGTAGCTTGCGCTGAGCACAGGGTATAGAGCTGTTGAATCACGGTGTTGCACACCTGCAACTCATGTAACATTGCGTGTCAACTATAGTCAAAGAAATTTTTTAAAAAAGAAAACGTATCTTTAAAGTTAGTTCTTTCCTCATAGGAAAATCCCCCAAACTCTATCCCTGAGCCTAGTTGTGAGTTAACATCTGTAAAACACTCAAGAGCAATGCTGGGACACAGGAAAGACTCACGAATGTTAGCTGTCACCATCACCGTCATCACCATCACCGTCATCACCATCACCATCATCACCATCACCATCATCACCATCACCATCATCACCATCATCACTTAGTTCGGGCTTTGACAAAATATTCACAAGCTTGATTTTCTCAGAGCGCAGTGATGGAAGAAGAGGTTGCCCAAGACTGTAGTTGCCCAAGACTGTAGTTGCTGATAACTTACCAACAAAACCAGAATCGAACAGAACCTATAAGAAGCCGACCCAGGCCCTCCATAAGTGCCCTTCCATCCGGGGTAGAGTAAATAGTACTAAGTGTCCGCGCGGTGTCTGGGGCGGTAACATGATGTCAAGTATGTTGCTGATGTTCACGGTAACAACCCTGTATCATCAAGGAGGAAAGATTAGTTAAGCTCAGTGTCCTGTTTAAGGAGAAAGGTGGGGTGTGCAAGCAGGTTCAGAAAAATTTCTAATTCGGATAATTACAATAGAAAGGAATTGTCATCTGGAGGGTGAACTTTGGCTGTCTGGAAAAGTAGCTCGCACAGGAGATTTTGTTCTTACGGGAAGCCAGATATGTGAAATGTCATGGTTTTTATAACAAGTGATCATGAGTCAGGAGGGAGGGCGATGGTGCTAAAAATGTGAGCCTGATGTGAGGAGGCAGAAATAGGCCTGTGGCATGTAGAAGATGCGAGAAAGCCCGCCTCCCGCTCCCAACCTGAGTCGAGAACTAAATCTGGTTCTGGACTCCACAAAAAAAGTTGCAGCAGGGCCCATGAGCCTGTAAAAAATTTCCCTAAGAACAGCCCGAGGGGGTGGGGCGGGCTACTGATAGACTTTGATTATTTGAAAGGTTTTTGTGGGAAAACAGAAACCATTTCTTTCCCTTACTCAAACAACAACAGAAACCACAAAACCAAAAAACAAAGCAAAAAAAAAAAAAAAAAGGAAAAAAACCCCCACAAAAAACAAAACCCAGAACTTTAGAATAAGAGGCTTGAAAAGAAAAAAGAAGAAGCAGCAGCCCATGAATTCAATAAGATCCAGTTGTTTTGTTGTGAAAATTATCAACTAAACGAAGGGTGCAAAAGTGAAATGTGCATGCTTGCATCTTGCTCCCCAAAATGGAAAAGAAACATGAAGGCTGAAGTTCATCCTGAATGTAGAAGTGTCTTTGCTCGTCTTTGCACTCTCCATACACGTTTCCCCCAGCAAGTGGCCGGTGGTGCTGGCCAGATCAGCACCTGGCTCTGGGAAGACAGAAGTGTCACAGCAGGTGCACAAATCAGCGGCTCCCCTGCCACGGGTATGTCTGAGAGGACACATGTCTGTCTGCTCCCCGGGAAGGCAATGTCCCTGGGCCCTTCTCTAGGGAGGCAAGGGGGCAAGTCGTTCTTTGCCCCCAAACTCTTTGCTGCTTTTTTCCCCATTTCTGATGAGAAATAATTGACATATATCACTATATATGTGTAAGGTGTACAGAATGATGGTGTGATTTACTATGTTGTAAGACGATGACCGCGATAGGTTCAGCTGACATTCATTTTTTAATAGATACAATAAAAAGAAAAGAAAGAATGAAAGAGGAAAATTTCTCCTTGTGATGAGAACTCTTAGGATTTACTCTCACAATGACTTTTTGACATACGGTATGGCAATGTTAGCTGTTGCATTGTGTTGTACATTATTACATCTCTGCAACTTTAATACTTTCATCTTCCCCCTGGCCCTTAACAGTCTCACTTGGTTTGTGTGGGGCATCTCCTGACCGAAATATCAGGTAGGATTCTCTCACCCTTTGGCAGCTACCATAAAAATGGCCTCGCAGAGCCACTGCCTTTGTGGACAGCTGGATTCTTTCAGGGAAAGATGAACAGTAGTTCAACTGATTTTTGTGGATTAATGCAAGCTTAAACTTTGATTCAGATTTTGTTTTATCTTTTGAGTATTTACCAAGCTCATTGGGGGAACTTTGGTTTTCTTTCTTTTCTTTTTTTATTTATTTATTTGACACAGAGAGAGAGAGCACAAGCAGGAAGCCTGACGTGGGACTCGATCCCAGGACCCTGGGATCATGACCTGAGCCGAAGGCAGACACTTAACCAACTGAGCCACCCAGGCACCCTGGTTTTCTTTCTTTTTAGACTGTAGGCAAATGAAAGCATGGTCTTAGAAAATGCATACAGGTCAAAGGAAAAGATAAACGGGAGGGAGAATTGCATTCTCTAACTGAATATTTCTTCTATTATTTAATTGTGAATTTGCTTTGTAAGACCCTAACATAATAAAGCATGCACGGAACAAAGCAACTTCATTAGTCTGTAACTGATCTTGTGCTTGCCACTTGGCTGATATCCCTGGACTGTGGCCTGAAGCCCTAGCTCTCTTGGCTCCACACTAACAAAGTCCAGACATAAACTCACTGTGGTGGAGGCAGATCAAAATGCCATCCCAGAACTGGCTTTTAAAACACTTTGAAAAATTCATTAGCCTTCCAATGTAGTAGGTCACTCTGAGCCTTATGGGGGGACAAGCAAATTCCCACCTATGGAATTATTTCATGCCAAAATAGCCTTCTGACCAAGCATGACATCGCTGTAAAAACCAGTTCACACTGGTCGGTTTTCAGATGCCAACATTTACATAGCTTTGATAAATCTCATAAACACTGAGCCATGCTTACTACTACTGGCCCCTTCGCTGGACTTTTGCTTTCAGCACGATTTATACTCAGCCAGTCTGATCGCTATGTCACACTGGACATAACCTGACCCATCACTTCAGGCAGTGGTGTAGAAACGGGCATCAGGATTCCGTGTGTTTAGCACAGTCTTTTGTTAGCGATTTCTTGCCTGGAAACTGTCAGTTATTTTGATCACAGACCTTTATATGTGAAGCTACTGTGGAAGCAAAGATCTTTAACATTGAAGCAGATGACTTTAGACTTTGTCTATTTCAACCTCCTGGTATTATGTGTCAGGTTTCATTCATTTATAAAATAATAAGTAAATGTTAAAGCAAATTTAAGAAATATAGGAAAGCTTAAAAATGAACCATAAACATTAAAGGAAATAAAAACAAAAAATGAAAATTACCTACTTTTTTTAAGAATCTCAAGCAGGCTCCATGTCCACTACAGAGCCCGACACAGGGCTCGATCTCACAACCCTGAGATCATGACCTGAGCCAAAATCAAGAGTCAGACTCTCAACTGTCTGAGCTGCCCAAGTACCCCCAAAATTACCCTCTTTCATTCCAGTGTGACTGTTGGCAACAGTTTGGCAAGCAGTTTCCTTAGTCTTTCTTTTCTGTGCATAGGATCAAAATAGGATATCCATACATTTCAGTGTGCCCTGATTTTTATTTCACTTAACATTATTCATTAACTATTTCCCTATGTTGTTGAATTATATTCCAAATCAACATCTTAAATCATAGCATACAGTGTAATAAAGAAGATATATGATAGTTAAACATTTTGATCACCGCTCCTATTTTTTTGCTATTGTTAATTACACTGTAACAAATATCTCTGGAGCTAAAATCTTTTTATCTTCTGTAGGATAATGTCTTTAAAACTGTTTTTTAAAAATGTCATTGGAAAAAAAGAGTTATTCTTTTTTTTAAAGATATAGTCTTAAGTTTCATGATAAATCTTTCCAGATTGATTTCTGGATGAAATCCACCACATTTCAAGACCTGGGGAAGGTTCAGAAAGGTTAACTTGTTCTTTAGGACATTGTAACAGAGTCAAACATAGATTTCAGGTCTCTTGACAGGTAGGTCTGTGCTCCTGACAAATTTGAGAGGCTGCAGCATAGCAGGAAGAGTACCATGCTAATTTAAAAAATACGGATGTAGTCCGGAGTGGGCTCTGCGCTCAGCGGGGAGTCTGCTTCTCCTTCTCCCTCGGCCCCTCCCCCCACTAGTGCACGTGCAATCTCACTCTCTCAAAAAAAAATGGATCTGAGCAAATAATCTGCAGCTGCCTTGCTGCTAAATTAAGATGATCATAACACAAATTATACTGCACCAGTTACAGCTCTTATTTGAAACCATAAGGTAGAATCTCACCAGAGAGGACACTTTCTCTCTCTCTCTTCCCCCCTCCCCAATTCCTCTATTTTCAAAGGATTGAGCTTTATGAAGCAGTCAACACACTGTTCACTAGCTGTCTGGTGTGGTCATTCAAGACACGGTATTGCACTTCATAACTTCTTTCACCTGTGTGGCCTCCCTTGGTCAACCTTGGGCAGGACATATGTTATTCTAGCTACATCACAGGTGAGAAGAACAAGGCCAGACAGGTGAAATCCAGCCTTGCCCAAGCGCACACAGCCAGCAAGTGGCAACGCTGGGTGTGCGGGATCTGTGTCTCCTGATTCCCCAGCCCTTGCTTCCAGCGTTATCTGTAGGAACTACAAATTGGTTCGCACTTTCAAAAGATAGTTTAAAGTTCTCATTGAGAGTTTGATAGTTTGCATTCATCTCCATAAAAGAAAATGGCCCAGTAGAAATACAGGCACTTTTCCAAGTGGAGAATATCCAAAGGTGAAACATTTGTGCTGAAGCTGTATTTCAGGAAACACACAGGAGAGCAAATCTGTTGAGCTTTGGAGTTTTCGTGTGATGGGTTCTGATGAACAGCTTGCAAGTGTGAGATGAATGGATGTGTCATTGGTAGAAACATGTTGAGCTCCGCAGGTGCTGTGACACCAAGTGTCACCTGTGATGGGAAGGAGGAACCTGAGAGGTGGGTCTTTGAAGGGCCTGTGGGCATCATCGCACATACAGTAATGGGCCATCAGGTGACTGGATGCTGCTTATGTTGACTCAAGCTCAGAGTTCTAGGTAATGAGAGGAAGAAAGTTTAATTGCCTATAACACCAGATCTTTCCCTGCAATGGAGAAGGTGTAATTCTGTCAAATTCTCTCTCTCTTTCACTCTTCATCCCCCCACCCTATCCCCACTATTTCCCTATTTGGATCGTATTTATTAACTGACCAAAGACCTAAATGCATCCCACGTTGATGTGATAGGGAGTAATTTTAGCAGGGTGCAGTCTAATGCTGTATAAGCTGAATTCTTCTCTTTCAAGAAGACTCTAAGAAACACGTGTATTTCTGGACCAGCATTTTGTCCAGCCATGGCATATGGAAGCCACATGATTGCTAAGTTCAGTGCGCACAGAGGTGAAGATGCACTGAACACATTTGTCTGTGGATAGAGGTCCTGGGTGGCCAGTGTTTTCTGAGCTCCTTTCCAAAAGAAGACAGACTCAATGAATTCACACTGGGGAAAAAGTGAAACAGCCCAACATTACTGGAAGGAAATTTAAGGGGATGGACCTCAAGGTTAGTCTGGGCTTGAAATTCTCTATTAATAAAAATTTCAGGTTTATAGGACACCTGCTGTCCTGAAAGCCTAACATGATTTTTTTTTTTTTTTAGTGAGAAATCTATTGTCTACAGATGATTTGTATACAGTACAGTAATTCCTTTATAGATGTGTTGGGAAGCTTTAATATATGCTGAGGGAAATATACTTGGGATGATATTTTCTTGTAAGTGCTGGGATGGGAATGAAAATCAGGGACTCTGAGAGACTTAGCTGTGTAGTTGTTAAATCATGCACATCTGCTAAATAATTAGCATGCTGTGGGGCGGGAGGTTCTGGAAGTAAATCCTCTTGTGCCACAACTCCTAGCTGTCCCACTCCTTTCTGAGTACGCATCTGCTTTTTTAAAAGACAAAGAGCAGAGAACATGGAGGGCCAAATAGGAACATTGAGGTTAAGCTAATGTCTTGCCATGAGCAATATCCCTGACTGGGCCTTCTCTCTGCCTCAATTTTCTCAAAATATCCTTATCCTGCTTCTTACCCCTGGGCACTTAACTGTCAGCAAAACCTGCCCTTGGCCAGCAAGCAAGGGAGCAAACACCTATCAATATTTACACCTATCAATACTTACCCTATAGTTTACATATTTTACTTCATTTGACTTTCACAGCAATTCTCTGAGACAGGCATTATTATGCTTAATGCATAGAGGGAGAAACTGAGGCTCAGAACATCAAGTGATTTGCTGTAGGTCACATAACTAATGTACGTTAGAGCTAAATTTCTGGTATTCTCTACCTCAGAGCCTCAACTTGTATTTTCATTGCAACACATCTCAGGGGGCACAATACACGGACTTTAAGGAGGAGTGGGCATTATAGCCGCAGTTCTTAAACTTTCACGTGCACAGGATCCAGGCATCGTTTTAAGATGCACATTCTGATTCAGTGCCATGTGGGGTGGGGGGACCTGGGAGCCTGCCCTTATAACATGTTCTTAGGTGATGCGGATGCTACTGGCCTCCAGACCACAGTTTGAGTAGTGAGGGTCCAGAGTGCAAGGCTGGGGGAAGAGGGCCTTGTTCGTCGCCCCTCTCTGTTGCAATGGAATCTAGAGAGAGCTGCCCCCAACTGTAATGGGGTGTTTCCCACAGAGGAGGTGCTACCTCCCTGCACTTTCCTTCGGGCAGTGGCACAGTCCCATCACAATGTGATGGAGATGTATGCTGAGCTGGTGTGCTGACTCCTAAAATGTTAAAAATCTGAGGTGAAGCCTGGCACAAGAACAAACACATAGATCAGTGGAGCAGAAGAGAGATCCAGAAATGGACCCTCAACTCTATGGTCAACTAATCTTAGACAAAGCCGGAAAGAATATTCAGTGGAATAAAGACAGTCTCTTCAATAAACGGTGCTGGGAAAATTGGACAGCCCCATGCAGAAGAATGAGACTGGACCATTCTCTTACACCATCCACAAAGATAAACTCAAAATGGATGAAAGACCTAAGTGAGAGACAGGAATCCATTAAAATCCTAGAAGAGAACACAGGCAGTAACCTCTTTGACCTCAGCTGCAGCAACTTCTTGCAAGACGTGGCTCTAAGGTCAAGGGAAACAAAAGTAAAAATGAACTATTGGGGCTTCATCAAGATAAAAAGCTTCTGCATGGCAAGGGAAAGAGTCACCAAAACTGAAAGGCAACCTACAGAATAGGAGAAGATATTTGCAAATGACATAACAGATAAAGGGCTGGTATTCAAGATCTATAAAGAAATTATCAAACTCAACACCCAAAAAACAAATAATCCAGACAAGAAATGGGCAGAAGACAGGAACAGACACTTCTCCAAAGAAGACATACAAATGGCCAACAGACACATGGAAAAATGTTCTACATCACTTATCATCAGAGAAATACAAATGAAAACCACAATGAGATATCACCTTACACCAATTAGAATGGCTAAAATTAACAAGGGAACAACAAATGTTGGTGAGGATGTGGAGAAAGGGGAACCCTCTTACACTGTTGGTGGGAATGCAAGCTGGTACAGCCACTCTGGAAAAACAGTATGGAGGTTCCTCAAGAAGTTAAAAATAGAGCTACCCTGTGACCTAGCAATTGCACGACTGGGTATTTACCCCAAAGATACAGATGTGTGAAAAGAAGGGGCACCTGCACCCCAATGTTCATAACAGCAATGTCCACAATAGCCAAGTTGTGGAAGGAGCTGAGATGTCCTTCAACAGATGAATGGATAAAGAAGATGTGGTTCATATATACAATGGAATATTAGTCAGCCATCAGAAAGGATGAATACCCACCATTTACATCAACATAGATGAAACTGGAGGGGATTATGCTAAGTGAAATAAATCAAGCAGAGAAAGACAATTATATTGTTTCACACATATGTGGAATATAAGGAATAGCGCGGAGGACCATAGGGGAAGGGAGGGAAAACTGAATGGGAAGAAATCAGAGGGGGAGACAAACCATGAGAGACTCTTGACTCCAGGAAACAAACTGAGGGTTGTGGAAAGGGAGGTGGGTGGGGGGATGGGATAACTGGGTGATGGGCATTAAGGAGGACACATGATGTGATGAGCACTGGGTGTTATACACATCCAATGAACACTACACCAAAAACTAATAATGTACTATATGTTGGCTAATTGAACTTAAAGAAAAAAAACAAAGAGAAAAAATCTAAGGTGAAGAAAGCAGTCTTTAGTGCTCCTATATCAAATGGCAGAAGAAGTGGTCTGGGAGGAAAAAGAATCCTTCTGCAGTCACACCACAAAGATAGCCATCGGTTCTAATAACTCGTAAGACAGGCTGCATACATAATGCCATTTCTAATATGTGTTGCTGTTAAAATTATCAAATATTCCTTATGCTTTGCCTTACTAAACAGTGGAGCCTCATGTGGCTTCACAGTGCCTAGCGGAGATGGAGGGGACTATGAATAAATATGTTACTGGGCTTTGGGCAGAGAGAAGGAGGGGAGACCTGAAGGAAGTGGCAGTGTCGTAGGAAGCGCAGGGCTCTTAGCCAGGTCCTTTGAATTATTTCAGGAAGAAAGCATGTTTGTGGCCCTTTCCCCAAGGACTTGCTGTAGGAAACAATGTTTTGATCAAACTTTTTTTTTTCTATTAGGACAAAACCATTCACAGTTCCCCTCACCACTGTCTGGTCTCTGTCTCCTTGACTAAATTATTTTTAATGTTTCTTGTCTTTATTTGATATCATCTTTCAGGCAGTCCTTTGGCATCTGGGTGCTGATTTGCTTTCTGTCTCATTGCTGTCCCTCCTCCCCGCTGTTGTCCATGCACATTTGTACGGGATGCTTTGTTACTGACTGATGGTGTTCCTTTATTATTTATGCCCTTCCTCCTTTGTTGATGGCTTTTGCTTAGTCACCCGGCTTCTCTGATGTGTTCTTTGTTCACACTCTATTTCCTACAGCCCCTTTACCCTTGTCCAGTTTCTTTATCTTTAATACAGAATTCTGTTTCTCTCAATACAGTGGGGAGCCCAGAGTGGCTTGCAGAACCTCACGTAGTTTGGGGATGCTCGGCGGCATCTTTGAGTGTTTAGGTGTCATTTTAAGGTCCTGTTCTGTCTCAATCACTTTTCACTAGGTTATGCTCCTGTAGCAAAAATCCCCAGTATTGGTGGCTTTCAATGACAAAGGTGTAGTTCTCGTGTTACAAGTTGCTGAGGGTCAGCTGTGGCTCCAGGAGCCTTCCTCGTCTGGAATGCAGGCTAAAGGAGCAACAACTGCCTGAGATAGGCTACTCTTGGGGCAAAAGAAAGGAGTAAGGAAGCTGGTAGGATCCAACAATGGTTCTTAGAGCTTCTGCTCTGAGCTGGAATATGACACTTACATTTGCATTTCATCAGCCAAAGCAAGTCACGTGGCCAAGCCCATTGATTGTGGAGCAGGAAGTATGCTACACCCATAGGCAGGTAATGCAAGTTCCATGGCCTTGGATGGGGACACATCCTTATGCTTCAATAGGAAGGAAAGTTAATGAATAGGAAATACATTGCAGTCTACTACATGCTCTAAAGTTAGAATTCATCCTGTCAGGTGAACACTGGACAGAGTGGTGGACAAGTGTGACAGAATGTAACCACACTTACATTCTATTAACGGTCATATCAAAAGGTAGATATTCCCCCAATAATAACTTTAAGAATTCTGAGATTCTTTGGCAGTTTTTAATATTATTAACCAATGAAAATCTCTGTTAGCTATTTGGTCATCCCCTATGCCTTCAGATGAGGCTTGGGCAGGGGTCCTCTCCCTGGCCACATTTGGGATAACTTTATGCTGCATCTCTGTCCCAAGTTTAGGACTTGAGGAAGCTGGCTTAACTCCTTTGGATCACCAGGGAAGCATTTATGGAACAAGATTACCTTGCAAAATCTTTTAAATTCTCTGTACCTCAGTTTCTTTCATATATAAATGGGGAATAACAATAGAGTCCCCCTTGAAGGGGATCTTGAGGATTACGTTAGGTAATAGATGTAAAACTCTTAGAACTTTGTGATACATACAAATATTTGAGTGTCTGCTTTGATGATGATGATGATGATGATGATGATGATGATGATGACAGTGATGACTTCTACCACTTTGGTATCTGAAAACATATGGGGGATTGCAAAACTACCAATTTTAGAGCTGATAATCAGACTTACATATCTAAGATTTACTTATAAATAAATACAATCAAAATCAACACAAAAGTAGGGGCTTAAATTCCTGGCCTCTTGATAAGACTAGCAGTAATTTCTCTTGGAGAAATTAATCTGTAGGTCGAGGGTTCTCGCCTTGCTATCATTGTGTGGAGTGAAAGTCCTTTAATTGTTATATGAAATCCTCAGTGTATTTGCTGACCCTAGTGCACCTGGGGCTTGTGTGAGAGGGACAGGCTGCTGGGAAATTCCAGACAAGGGCGGAGAGGAGAGCCATAGGGCTTGTGTCTGGAAGTCAGTGGCTTGACCCTCCAGAACTGGTCTTGGGGGATATGGGTAGACGTATGCAGGTTAGTGTGCATGGGGAGTTTGCTATGGAAGATAATGAGGCTGCTGGTCTGGATGGCTGCTTTTGTCTCATGGTCCATCAGCTCAGCCTGAGCAGGCCTCAACATGAAAGGAAAGGAACAAGGGTTCTGGAGTCAGAATGTCAAGTTCAGTAGCTTCTCAGTGTGTGAACTTGGGTATGTTTCTTAACCTCTTTGAGCCTTGGTTTACTCATAAGTGTAATATTATTTAATATTTATCCAGCCATGACCACATGCAAGAGCATTACATATAGTCTTTAAATATTCACAAAATAATTTTATGTTCACAGTAACTCTGTTTGGTTGGTAGGTATAATTATACCCATTTTGCATGTGGGGAAACTGATGTAGAGAAGGGCGAGTAGCTGGCCCGCACTCACACAGGTGGGAAGGGGAAGAGCCAGGTTTCAAGCCCAAGCAGTCTAGCTCCTAAGGCTACATCCATATCTACCATGCTTTGGTGGCCTAAAGGTACGGTAAGAAATTTGCCTGGGGTTGCTGCTGGAAAGTAAATCTGTTCACCTCTTCCACTGCCTGATATAATAAATAGGTGGTCAATAAACATGTATGGCTATTTCTCTTCTTCTGTCCTCTTCCTTTCAGCTGCCCTGGTAGACCCCAGCAAGTAGGATTAGTGGGTGCTCAGGAATGGGATGGAAAATTGTCAGCCTGAGTTTTCCCTGGGAAGGGTTTCTCATAACTCTCAAATGTACCTTCTATTTGAAAGTCCTGCTTCTGTCCTATTTACTGCGTGAAGCTTTCTCCCGCTGCTCTGGGCTTTACCACACCAAGCTGGAGGATATGATGTCATCTTGTAAGGCAAGCTCCAAATGGAAAAGAAGAATGGCACACTTCAGTGTGCTTCCCAGCCTACCATCATAGCCCCATATGGAAACCTTTTACTCCGTTAACACATAGATGATCTTATATGTATTTTTAATCTGCTTTGGGTGTTATCTACCTTTAAAAAGTCATTTATTTAGTTTGCCCTTTACTCAGCATTAAAAGGGGGTCTTCCCATCTCCTTCCCTTCGGGTAAATAACCACTAAGCCAAAAGGTTTGGAGAGCAGCTGCCATGAAGATTTTAAATATGTGACAAAGCACTTCAATGATTATTTCCTTAATTCTGTCTCCTCCTACTGCTGATTTGGGTCCAACTGTCCCTGTGACTAGGCTTGTTCCAGAGGTAGAATTTTGTAGTGGAAAAAGGAATGGCTACAGGGAATACCGAGGCCTGGATTATAGCACTTTCCCTCCCACATGGGAGCAGTGTGACCTCGGCACATTACTGGCCCTTTCTGAGCGTCTGTTTCTTCAATTGCAAAATGAGGAATTAGTTCAACTGTTCAAACCAGGGACTCTGGCACTTCAAGATCTCCCAAACCAGGGATCCATTTTAGTATTTCAAAACTAATAATGCCATTAAATGGTTGATAAAATATTTCAAGACATGGAGTCCACAGAGGAAAGAGAAAATTAAAGAGATCTTGGTGGGAGGAGGTTGGGGAATAGGAATCGGTTCTTGATTATTTTCCTTACAGTGCCTTCCACATAATTGGGCAAATCATTTGTATCTCCAAGCCTCAGATTTTTCATCTGTGGCATGGGGATAATTTAGAATTTATCTCAGGGAATTCAGAAAGTTTCTGTGAAGCTTCAATGAGATAGTACTTACAAAGCACTTAGCCAATGGCACTTAATAAATTGTGATTGTTTTCTTAGTTCTTCAGTGTGGATTCAGAATTACCCAAGAGGGATATTGTAGATCAAACTAGCCCCCACTAGATTATATTATAAATATCCTTAACTCTTGGGTAGACCTGAGGCTCT
Organism: Ursus americanus; assembly: GCF_024610735.1. NCBI lineage: Eukaryota > Metazoa > Chordata > Mammalia > Carnivora > Ursidae > Ursus > Ursus americanus. Next base: position 17,333,931 of record NC_142160.1, on the reverse strand, counting down.
TTGGGGTTGTGGTGAACTCAAGGATGGACTTGTTAATTTCCACTTTCTGGGGAACTATAACACAAGTGTGCTTTGTGCAAGCCCTTCAGCTGGATATGCCATCAATTGGGAACATCTGGGCCCAGCCGGAAGTAGGTGAGCGGGGAGAGGAGAGAAGAGCAAAGGAAATATATGGAGGCCAAAGTCCCTGGAGCAGAGTGGCCTGCCTCTTACATGCTGTTTATGGCATACACATTCTCAGTGATCATTGCTACCATTTAGCCAGGACTTACTATGTGCCAGGCCCTGTGCTAAGTATTTCACAGACACTATCTCTTTTAACTTTCTCAGCCACGCCACAAGTTCTTTTATCTGTTGGCCAAAGCAAGGCCAACAGATAAAAGACACGGCCAGTCCAGATTCAAGGGCTGGGGAAATATACTCACCCCTTCTCTTGATGGAAGGAGCTGCGAAGTATCATTGTAGGTGCATGGATAAAGGGAGGGACAATGCTTGCAATCAGTTTGCATCAGTCTCTGTAGTATAAATAGTACAGAAGATCACTTGTTTCCCTGGGGTATCTTCTGTGCTCAAGAAGAGGGAAATCAGGTACCAAGTGCCTCCTAGCATCTTGAGTCCCTTTCATTACAGATAGAGTCCAAGAGACAAATTAACTAAAATGTCATCCAATTATTTGATATACTCACGAGTCATACTGCAACTATTTGGGGAATTTTGAGTTTTCTGAATTTCTTGGGTTCTTGTGTTTAAAACAAGCCCCCAACTAAGAATGTCACTTAGCTGTAATCTCCAAACCTCTGCCAAGTGCTATGTGGTTATGTGGTACCCAAAGCTACAAATATTTCTACTAGCCTTTCCAAGGAGAAGAGAGTGAGTCATGAATCTTAACTTCTAAAAGTAAGCAAGACCACAGGGTATTGACTCATGAAATGGATTGGTCAGGGCTGAACAGTATGACTCAAAAGGTGAGATGATTTGTGTTACAGTAAGCAAGATGATAAAATGTACATCCTTAGATGACTTGAGGTGATTCATTGATTATTTTTCTATTTGCAAGTGACATTGACTTTCCACAGTTAGTCATAATAATACATTTGTCTTTTGAAATTTGCTTATATAAAAAATGGAGCCAATTAAAATGTAAAGCCGATAATAGAGGTGCTCTATGGATAGGAAAAAAATCTTAGAGGTGGTATGTAAAATTATTCCTGCCAGATGGAGCCACGTGTACAAAAGCGTGGAGAGGTATCTCCTCGTTCAAAGTAAGACAGCTCAGGCCGGAAAGAGGAAGTCAGTTTCTGAAAGTATCATATCTGATAAAGAACATTATATGGGTTCTGACCCAGGTCTCCTGTCTCAAAATTCATTTCTTATTCCCTCTAAATCAACAATCTTAAAAAAAATTACTTATGTGTGCAAATACATTTTATTAGGAAATGTTACAAAATGAATAATATTTTCCACCATTTACGATTAAGCACTAATAACTTGGCAATGAGAATAATCATGATAATGATCATGCATCAACATTCACCTCAGTATTGTGGGGGGAGAGTTGCTTCATAACTTTTTTGTAGCTTCACGCTATAAACAGTTGAGTCTGTGATACACAAACACTGAGACAGAGATTACCTTATAAACACATACTTGTATATCTGATTGGGTGAGAGCAAGATTTTCTAATTGGAGATCATACACATATCTTTAAAAGGATACGTTAATTAAAAACAAATCTATATGGAGAAAAAGTACACGGAATCCATGCTACAACATGGACATACCTTGAAAATAATACGTTAAGTGAAAGAAGCCAGTGGTAAAATGTCACTTACTTTATGATTCCACTTACATGAACTGTCCAGAGGAGGTAAGTCCGTAGAGACGGATTGCAGATTGGGGATTGCCAGAGGCTGGGGGAGAGGGGTGGACAATGGGTAGTGACTGGGTTTCCTTGTGGGGTGATGAAATGTTCTGGAGCTAGATAGAGAGGTGGTTGCCCGACATTATGAATGTACTGCGTGTCACCAAATTGTTTACTTTAAAAGGGTTAAGTTTATATCCTGTGAATTTCACCTCAATAAAAACCCCAAATATATACATAAATATTGGTGTATACTTATACTCATGTCCATGGATGTGTAATGTAAGTTGTTAAGCGAGGCTCTTTTATTAGTATAGTGGTTCTCAATCTTTTTTGGTCTCAGGACCCTCTTCTGCCCTTAAAAGTCATTGAGTTTGACAAAAGCTTCTGTTTATGTGTGTGATTTCTATCAATCTTCACAACATTAGAAATTAAAATGGAAACATTTACAAATATTCATTAACTCATTAAAAATAACATAAACCCATTACATGTTAACAGAATAACATTTAATGAAAAATAGCTGTATTTTCCAAAACAAAAATATTTTGTAAGAAGTAGCTAACCAGCTCACAGCTAAAACACCGCACAGCTCCTTTATCTTTTGGACAACCATTGGCTTCAGAATGCGCACAGATGCTTTATATATGCTTCAATTTTATAGCAGAATATTAAAAAGTGTGTATAGTCAATGCTTGGGATTTAATTAACTTAATTTCTTTACTCTTTCATAAAGGACATTCTTTTTTTTTTTTTAAGATTTTATTTATTTGAGAGCGAGAGAATGCACCAGCAGAGGGCGAGGGAGAAGCAGGCTCTCTGCTGAGCAGGGAGCCTGACATGGGGCTTGATCCCAGGACACTGAGATCATGACCTGAGCCGAAGGCAGATGCTTAACCAACTGAGCCACCCAGGTGCCCCTCATAAAGGACATTCTTAAGTGAAGGTAGCAATGTTTGTCGTGCGTGGTCATGGCCGTGAAGAATAGAGTGGTAGGATGCACTGGGCTAACTTCTGGCCTCCACCTTGACTCTTGGCTAAGGCACAGGCAGCTTCACCTACCATTGCATTTGTGCCATCAGTGCAAATGTCTAGCGCAGTGAAAAAGGCAGGTAATGTCTTCTAATTTCCATGAGAATGGATTTGACATCACGGATCCTCCTGAAGGTGTCCCAGGCGTCTCCAGGGCTCTGAAGGACTCTGATTCCTCACAATGAAGTTACAAGCCTCGCGAATTATGAGTATGTAAAACATGTGTGGCTTTTTTTTTTTTTAAACATGCATGGTTCTTTCAAATGTGAGACCTCTTTCTTAAAAGGCTAAGTGATCTTTACAGTGGAAATGAGAAACAGGACCTTGTTTTAATCAAATGTTGACTCCTTCTCTCTGATACTCTCCCACCTTTCCTGGCCCCTTTGCTCAGAATGCTTTTATTCCAGTTATGGAATAGTTCCTTCCCTCACCAGCTCTGAGGGCTTAGCCATCACCTGGAGGAGTCTTCTTTGTCCACCTTATCTAAATATTACCCATCCCCCACACACGGGCCTATCACACACACACACAGATTTGCAATGAACTAACACGAAGTGTTGAAAGGCCCTGTGATAAACACATGTGTTTAAATACATGTCGATTTCTGCTCAACTGTGGATGAGAAAATGCAAGCCAAGGGGGCAGTTGCTTCTTTAAACCTAATGTTTTCCAAACTTTTTGTTAGTGTTCTCTGGAACATGCTTTGGGTAATGATTTCCTATACACAGCCTTTCTGGCTCACCTTTCAGCATGGGTGTGAAGGTCATTTGGGATAAAAGCAGTGGATTTGCTCACTATACCCTGGGGCACTAGTCCAACATAAGATTTTGTCATTAGTTCACCCAATAGAAAATCAAAACGTTTCATTTCATAATTCTTAATTTTGTGTGCTGGTAAGACATTTTGGTGTTGCAAATTGTTGGGATCGCTTTAGGGTGGGCGAGTGGGGGTTAGTCAGGACAAATAGTTGGACTTTTTATGATTTTAGACGAGAGTTTGAGAAATGCTCTAATCCCAGTGGCACCTGTCACGAAATCAAACCCGGAGGAATTAATATTTTGTCTCCTTCAGCTTTTACAGACCACAAGAGTAGAAAATCCCTACAGATGACTTAATAAGCTTATTCCTCATAAGAAATCCTTTACAGTAGGTGGTCTACCCTATATCTCTTAGAAAATTGCCAACAGAGCTTTGCTCTAGGGATTCAGGAACTCACTGGATACTGGGTCATTAGGTAACTTTCCACTGTGTAGCTAGAAGCTCAGCTCCGCTGTAAATGAGAAAATCCAAGCCAAAGGAGGCAGTTGCTTCTTCCTAAGAACATGTGGTTCACTTTCTTGCTCAGGACAATCTCCCCCCTTCTAGAGAATTCCCACCTTCGAGAGTCATATATGTCCATGTGCTCTAAGAGTAGGGACTGCTCCACTGTCCTTCCCTTTTCCTTCTTCTCTTGGGCAGAGTTTAAAGAGAAAATGTGGTTCTCTAACCGGCTGCCCTGTCCTCGAGGTCAATCTGCATTCTTGTGCTCACAGTCTTCAGTGCCTTGCATTTCCAGTGGCCTCAAGGACCATCTGGTTGACCACAGTGCTGACCTTTCTTTTGCCGAGTACAATTTCTGAGAAATCAGCAGACCTGCAGCATCTTGCTTACATGGCTATTGATCCCTAACTCTGCCTGACTAAAGAGCTTGATCAGCCCCAGAATCTGTCAATACCAACACCACCGCTAAACATCACTCCCTGCTAGGTCCAGATCCCACTAAGGGTCAGACTATATCCTTACACTATACCCAAGTAGATTTTATTTTCTGTCTTGAGCCAAGTGCACCCACTAGACAGATATTCTTTCCAGGTCTCAGTGGTTGGAAGTGATTTTACAAAGGATGCCCGTTCCTTATCCTCCCAGAAGCCTTTAACTGTGCATTATTTATAAAAAATTTCCCTTTTTCAAAAAGCTGATTATTCATTTGAGCATACTTGGTTACTGCACTCTAATATCTTGATATTTTCAAAGCATTAATCAAATAAATGTGGGAGACAGTTAACAGCCAAGAGAGATTTTCTTGGGGCAGTATGCTTGGGGGGGTTCCTAAAAGGTCACCTCAAAGTCTCAAGTGCAGCGATGCCTAGAATTCCACCAGTACAAAATGATACCTGTATTTTTTTAAATGAAAAACGTATAGGTCCTCTTTTAAAATGCAGCTTCCCCTGGGATCCCCTGGCTGCACCCATCTTCTTTTGTGGGCTCATTCTAGAGCATTAAAGCTGAGCGGGATCTTCGTGATCATCTGCCCCCGTCTCCTTATATTAGAGATGAAGAATATCAGGCTGAGAAAACCGGAGTGTCGCAGTAAGGTCTCACAGCTAGTTAGTAGTGGGGTTAGGATTAGTACTCTGTGTCTCCTGCCTTTTTCCCTGAAAGCTTTATGTATCCTATGGCATCCTGAGGAGACAACTTTCTTTCAAATATGTCAACTTGTATTAAATTTCGTGCCTAAAAATATTTCATGTAATGCAGTGTGATTAGTGTTTCTCTAGAGTCGCTACAATGCTAGAGATGGCAGGCATTGGGGTAATTTTATATAAAACCTCCCCTTGGGTTTAAGTCACTTCCAAGAGCTAATGGTTATTTTAAAACTAGTGCGTAAAGTGGCATGTTTGGGTAGCCGCGATATTAGAAACAGAAGAATTAGAGTGATTGTCAGGCACTGAAGATCTGTGTGTCAGTTTCACTAAAAACGATGGCGTGGCATACCCGCACCCACCACCACCAAGTGTAATCGGTGTGTCTGTGTGTGTGAGGGGAGGAGCCCTGGGGAGCAGAGAAAAGGGATAAATTGAAGGAAGGAGACGGAAACTTAGAAAGGCGATTCGTTTATGTAGGTCTGTCTATGGAATCAGCATTACCCATTACCTGCTATGAGAAAGTCCTGAAAAGTTCAAGGGCACTTGGCCCCAGAGAGGGGCAGTAATGTGTCCCCGGTCTCCCTGGGAACGTGGGTAACGGGCATGGAATACAGAACAAGCTACTCCTTGCATGTATGGAAATAATCTATCACAATTCTCTGTGATTCACTTCAGTTAAATTCAAAGGGATCTTGAAATTCCGAGTATATAATTGTATATTGTAATTTATATATTTTATCCATTTAACCATTAAAATAGTTTTCTTCTAAAACCCAAGACAGCCCCCTCTGTGTCTAGGTGAATCCTTTCTCTTTAAATGGGTTTCGCAAGCAGACTTGTGAAAATGATTTTCTCTTCCTTAGGGAAATAGGAATTTCTATTATTAATATGTCAGAGAGCTATGATTCTTAAATTTTGATGTGCATTTCATTCACCTGGGGAACTTGCTAAAAACACAGACACCTGGGCCCCACTTCAGATCTACCTGATCAGAATGTAGAGTGGGATCAGGGCTGTGTGTTTGAAAGTTGTTCGTGCCTCTTGTGCCCACGCCCTGTGATTGTGATGTTTTCCTGTTTGAGATCCATGTCAGAGGGATGGAGATAGGAAAGAAAGATAGTTAGTTAGTGGTGATAGGGCTTCAGCATTGGGAGAGCCCCCGGGTCCAAGTTCCTCACTCATTCCTTTATAAACATTCATTGAGCCGCTATTTACTGAGAGCACAGAATGAGGCTCGGGTTTGGGCTTTCTCAGGTAATTCACACACCGTCCTGCCTTCAAGCTGTTCACAAATAGCTTTGTTGATGTCGATTTAGAATTCAGAAATCTCCAGTGAGGGGGGAGGCGGTGCCGAGAGGCCTCACAGAAAAAGGAACATTTGAGCAGAGGCTTGAAAGAAGAGTCCCCATTCTCTGGGACAGGCAAGGGGAAAGGGAATTCTTAGGTAGAGGGACCGGCCAGAGCCGAGGCTTGGGGATTGAACTGTGTGAGTTTACAGTTCTTGAGGTGGCTCTCTACGGCTGAAACACCCTGAGGGGTGTGCAGGAGAAAAGCCTGGAAAAAATGGGTACACAGGCCTAAGAAGTATGGATTTTTAAAAAGAGACAATTACAGCAGGGTTATTGATATGAAAGCACGTCGTCTACGTGTGGAATTAGTGTTTTAAAGTCGGTCACCGACGTTTTGGTGGTAATTTATTATTAATTAACGCGGTCCCAGTGCACTGCAGTACCTCCTCCCCCCGCCCCCCCCCCGCCAGGCCCCTCTTTCTGATCCCATCGTGGGATAATTAATACACTCCTTTAGCTACAAGCTTTTTCTCCTCTTTTCCTCAATCTCTTTTCTATGTCTCGTGTGCTCTGTGTCTGAGGGATTGCTTGAGCCTGCAGTTCTAGCATTAGTCCTGTGTTTGAACCATCATATTAGAATTTATATGTTCGACTTCCTTAACTGTTAGTTCTAAATTAAGCAGTAATGCCAAATGAAGCTCCCGGGCTGAGATGGGAAATGCCAACTGTCTTTTACAGATGAGATGGACCTGTGAACGTAACTTACATTTTAAAAATAGTTTTCATTTCTTTTTAATGTCAGGAAAACTTAATAAAGCTCTGTCTAAATTTTTAACTTCATGGCCATCAGAGCCAGTCTTGATAATTGCTTATTTTGTATTATCTGCATATCTTCTTTCCATCAGCAACAACAACAACAACACTCAGCACCATTTCAAAGCATTAATTATACTCCCCGCCCCCCCCCCCCCCCGCTTTTGCATCACTTTTTAAATGGTTTTACTAGGAATCCTGTGAATTTCGGGGAATGTTATTATTGTTACTTACCCAGTGTAACAGGTGAGAAAATCGAGACCTAGCCTGATTCATGGTTTGCTGTGGTGATTATATTTTTGATGGTTAATGCGAGGGGTATTCAGTGTGACTCCGGAGGCAGTAGGCTCTCCTTCCATTAAAAATGGTAAGAAATGCCAATGACCAAGGCAGAGGCTTGAAGCGATGGTGTTGCCTCTGGGATTCAGAATTAAGATAGCATTTATGTGTGCTAATACTTCAGTACCACATCTCCCTAATAGATGTCCTGAGCAAGCACCACAGTGACAAGATAAGTTGCCTTGTTTGGGTCCATATGTCTGTGTTCTAAGTATTCCATAGTTTTAATTGGTTCCCTGCAGAATAACATTTACAAGCATATGGTATGGAAAATGCTGACTGCTTTTGCTATCGTGTGTGTTGTAGTACTCGTGGTGGCCCTGGTTCGCGTAGCCTTTAAGTGTGATTATGAGGTTCTTGAATGCACTTCGTGGTGCACTTTTTCTTACCCTGCCTACCGAGTGTGAAATTCCACCGTTACAGGGTAACTGGCAGCCTGCTCACACTTGGGCAGAAAGCTAATTCACAAAAGCGTTCGTCGCGGGTCTGTGCGGCGAGATGCTTTCTCCCTCCTCGCTTCGCGGGCGGTTTTCAAAGGCTCTGCAAGACTGCCTGCAATTATGCTTCAGAGGAAGATGCGATGTTTGGAGCCCCAAAGAGCCAAGGGGCACGGCTGAGCTCTCTGGCGCCTTGTTTGGGAGATTTACCAGCGATTCCTTGAAAAGGGATTACAGATGTGAAATTAGACTCCTGGACTGAAGAGGGGACCAGCTGTATTTTTGGATATTAGAGCCACTCCGGTGGTTGGGTGGTTTCCTCAGGGAGCGCTGTGGCAGAGTGCAGCTGAATTATTAATATTTCTGAGACTCTGTACAAGGCTGCTGCTTCATTTTTTCACCATTTTATTATGGAAAATGTCAAACATATACACAAATGGAAAGAATTGCATAACGAACCCTCAGTGGACCTATGACTTAGTGTAGTAGTTTCCTGGGCTGCCCAAACAGAGTACTGAAAACTCTGGCTTAAGCAGCGGAAATTGATCGTCCCACAGTTGTGGCGTCTGCAGGGTCATGCTCTCTGAAGTCACTAGAGAAGGATCCGCTCCAAGCCTCTCTCCTAACTGCTGGCGGGCTCAGATGTTCTTTGGCTTATAGATGTTCTGTGTCCTCACATTGTCTTCCCTCATACGTGGCTCTCCGTCCAAATTCATAAGGACACAGTCATGTTGGCTTAGTGCCCACCTAATGACCTCATCCCAACTGCACTAATTACATTTTCAACCACCCCATTTCCAAATAAGATCACATTCCGAGCACTAAGGGTTAGAACCCCAACATATTAATTTTGCGGGGACACAGCCCAACGCATAACACTTGCCTTCAAAAATCATCAATGTTTTGCCAATCTGTTTCATCTGTTTCCACACCATACATGACCTTTTTTGTTTCCTGGGGTATTTTAAAGCAAATCACAGACATCATGCCATTTACCTGTAAATTCTTCAGTATGCATCTCTGACCAATCAGGAGTTTGTGGGTGGATGTGGGTACATGTGTGTGTGTGTGTGTATGTGTGTGTGTGTGTGTTTCATAAATATTGCATTCAGTGTTTTTTAACCTAATGAGAAGCATGAAAAGAGCTTGCTACTTCTCACCTGTCTTCCCTGGAAAAAAGACAAAAGTCACCTACTCTCAGATACTTTCTGACGCTTTAGGGCAGTTAATTGCTCCTGTCCCCTGTAATCACACACTGTTTTCCAATGACCTATAACGTACAAGTTATCACACTGTTTTTGTAACAGGATGAAATAGAAATGAGAACAGACTGGTTCTTGTACCTCATTGCCCCATCTCCTTCCATTGCCTGGAAGGAGATACTTTTCTAAAAGCCCACGGAAGGGCAAGGAGCTGAGAAAGTCAGGGAGGGTGGGCTGCGGGAGGGTTTGGTATGTATACCTGAGGAGTACATGCTTTATTTGATGCTTTATTCTCAGCGGGGTTGCTGGAAGTGAGGAGACAGTCCTCCACAGGATGACCTTCCAGTTGGCAAGGCCTCTGGTAGTTATGACCTGGTGTCTATTATTGCTGGGGGGGGGGGGCGGGGAGGAAACAATGGTCACTTTCTAAGTATACAGTTGTCTCTGCTCATCTGTGTAAATGCTTATTATTTTCATTTTTTACAATGGCATTACCTATAGCAATCTTTTTTCCAAAGTACTCTAGTAACCCACCTTTGCCCCATTTCCCCCCAGATAATTGAGTTGACCATGGTAATTTTTAAAACGTGTACGAAACGGCCTAAGAGGTAGAGCGAGGTAGGACTGAGCATGGCTGTGGAGATGCCGAATTACAGGAGATACTCCACACTGCTGTGAGTCCACGGGGCAGGGACGTGGTCAAATGTAGACGTTGGGGATGGCAGCCCTGGGACAGTTACCTCAGGCAGGCTCTGTGGACCAGTCTTCGTGTCTGTCATGGGGGGATGATGAAAGATCTCCTGCCTGGGACTCTGAGAGTTTGGCGAAGTGATGCCGGGATCAGAGAAACTGCATTATCTGTGGAAGGGGCTCCATGGTTGCTCCCTTTCTGCGCACGTGAATGATTCTCCCTGGAGCACGGCCTGTGGAGTCTGAATGACGCCCCTGGAGTTGTGAGGCAGTGAGATATTATTCTCTGCTGTCACTGTTGTTATTAACTGGCTATTGCCCCTTGAGTTTCTCTCTCCAGTTGGCTGGAATTTGACAACCAAGCAAGTGGGAAGAGAGGGTGACCTCCCCCTTCCGATGCTTCCACATTCTCTCTTTGTCTTGCTCCCACCCACATTTTATTTACTACCAGAGTCCTCCCACCACCACATCCAGAAGCATAACCCTCAAGGATTTTTTTTTTTTTTAGCAATTTCTCCCTCCTTCCCACTCTGAGACTCTGAAAATCCCAAGATAGGAATGAATTAAAAAGTCACTTTTCATCCTACAGACATACACTCACACACACATACACACACACAATGTTGGTGTCTTGCTCTATTTTTCTTTTGATGAAAATTAATATTTAATATGACTGAAGGACTGTTCATTGCTAAAGGCCTTTGAAACAGAGGCAGACAAACCAAGAACAATAAAAACTTTCTAGGAGAGCACAGGCAGGACTTTGATGTATTTGTGAAGACGAATGTACTTTCTTAATCAGTTCAGATCGCTATTACTCCTTTGGGTCTTCAAGCAGCAGATTCACTTCTCCAATGTTGGTTGATGAGTAATTGAGAACTATTTGTAATAAGACTGTTTGTTCCTACATTGGTATCTCCAAAGGCTTTACATCTATACTTTCAGCAGTGGGTTTGTATTAGTCATAAGGGTAGAAGTGTTAGGTTACTATGTAGTTTCAAATATTCTGGATTTTCAGAGCAAACACTACAGTATTAAGAAATTAAGATGCAATATTCTGGTTGTTGTTGGAATTTTAGACTTCTGCTAAGGAAATTACTCAGAAAATAAAATGGTAACAAAATTTGAGCCTTTGAGAGTTCTACATAATTCATCATTGAACATAGCCATAAATGAACAAGGATTTATTTTACAAGACAAGTAAAAAATTTTAAAAGCTGATGTCAACCATTTTACAGCTTTTTATTATGGTGAGAGACTTTGGTAGTCTGATGCATTTTTATTATGTATTGTTAAGGGTTCCATAATATTTTTAAGGCTTTCTCATTTGCCAATCCTTGGATGTGTATTTTTTTAATTGAAAGTCCAACGTGACACCTACTTAAAAATTAAAAAAAGAAAATCTTTCTCTAATATGACAGCTTTCTTTTTTATGTGACTGATATACTTAAAACATCAAGGCAGAAAGATTTTTTCAAATATTTCCTATTAAAGGTGTTTTCCATAATCTGTTCAGTTGATCATGCCCCATAAAATGACAAAAAATAAAATTCAAATTGATATATTGAAAAATTTCCATATTGAGGGGCTATGTGTGGAGACTATTGGCAATTCTCTCTCTCTCTCTTTTTTTAAAGATTTTATTTATTTATTTGACAGACAGAGAGAGAGGGAACACAAGCAAGGGGAGGGGGAGAGGAAGAAGCAGGCTTCCAGTGGAGGAGCCTGATGTGGGGCTCGATCCCAGGACTCCGGGATCATGCCCTGAGCTGGAGGCAGACACTTAACGACTGAGCCACCCAGGCGCCCCAGCCCCTGGCAATTTCTTAATAAAAGAGAGCAAAGAGACAATGTCTAGGCAATGGAAAAATAGGTTATTTACTACTTAAAACCATAAAATCATATTATCTCAAGGTTGGGAGGATCTGATGCTTAGAGACTTGAAACTTTTCATTGGAAAACCTTGTTCTTATCAGAGTATCGTACCCAGTTAATGTTAGTGTGCTTCGGCTTTTAAAATATCAGTGGAATAATACAGAATTTATATATACACATATTTCTTTATCTGTGTTCATCTGTGTCTATAGCCTATTGCACTATTCTGTGCTATAAGACATGTATTTTAATAAACCTTATTGAATATCTACTGCATGCCAGCTACTGTTCAGTTTGAAAAGAGTTTCCTATCTTGCAAAATGTTTTGAGAGAGGGAGAGAGAGAATAAGAGGTCACCTGGAAGGTGAGGGTTCTTCTGTCACTGAAAAACACACAGTGTAATAAATAATGGCATCATTAAAAACTGTCATCTTTGCAAAGTACAGTAATTGCTCTGCATATCCCTTGTACATATCCCTGTGAACCTGCATAACTGCATCTTGCTGGAAACGCATCTTCTCTCCTGCCTGCTTCCAGCCGCTTATCTGTTCATTACTGTCATGTCTGAGCGGGTTTCAGACATGCCAGGTGTGTGGTGTCACCTGCCTGACGTCCGTTCCAAACAGAGACATCTACACGCATGAGTATTAAAGCAATAGATCTTCCTTATGACAACAAAAAGCTGACTGCAGAAAAGCAAAGCTTCTGGGAAAAGTCTTCTGAGCACATCTTGGCTTGTTCATGGGGGTAGAACACCTGACTAATTAGCTCCAGCCCTTCCAGTCTGAAAAGGGAAGAAATAATTAAAGTATCTGGAGAAACTGTGCCACATAGCGGCTGGCTTCGGAGGGGGCAACATGTTAAGGGAACATGTTCTGAGTGAGTGCTCACCAAAAAAAAAAAATAGTTCTGGGAACTTGTTGTGGAGAGGCAGAAGCCTTGTTTTCCTTTTCCATGAGGACTGGTTAAAAAACATTTAAAATATTTAATTCCAATAAAGGGGCGACTGGGTGGCTCAGTCAGTTAAGCTTCTGCCTTCAGCTCAGGTCGTAATTCCGGGGCCCTGGGATTGAGTCCTGTCTCAGGCTCCTTGCTTGGTAAGGAGCCTGCTTCTCCTTCTGCCTGCTGCTCCCCCTGCTCTCCTCTCACACTCTCTCTCTCTGACAAATAAATAAATAAAATCTTAAAAAAAAGAAATATCCCAATAAAAATATTTTAATCAAGGAAGAGAAGTAAATTCCTACAACTTATAACAATAACTTTAAAGAAGAGGAAAATAGCAACAAAAAAATTAGGGCTATAATTTAATTATTAAAATGTTAATATTCAGAGATCTTTTTCTTTTTTCTTTTCCTGATTGATAATGTGTTTTGAAGCTCAGGGGGTTGGGGGTCGCTCATCCTCGGGCAGAAGTCCTTTGTCCTAGAGACGCTGCTGTGAGCTGCTCCAGCAGGCCTGTGTAAGTGACCCACAGGGCTGCTCTTCCATCTCATTGAATTCCCTTAGCTCATGTTGGTGCTCGGGTTCAGCTGCTGGGGAAAGGGGGTGACTCCCCCAGTTTCCATAATCCTGCATAAGTATTAACGGTAATGTCACTTCCCTTGATTCCTGTAAGCACCTCATTTCAGAGGTTATCTGTAATGATAGACACAGTAAACCGGAGGACACCTGAGAGTAGGTGTGGACATTTACTGAGCAACCCAACAGCTTGTATCTGCACAAAGATGAACACCTTATTTTCCAGAAGGTTCTATATTCTTAGTAGAAGGCCTTGAAAATGTGTTTGGAAGGATAGAAAACAACAACAACATGTAAATTGAAGAGTTCAAAGGGCATTAGACCTTTTGCTATTTTGGATCTTTTGTCCTCTGTTCTTGATATTAGTTACTATAAAAGTTTTACAGAAACATTTAGTGTATGTCATGTGTGTAATAAGAGTCATCCTCAGTTTTCCAGTGATATTTTCATAAGAAACAGTTTGTGAAGAACACCACTGCCTCTATATCCACCTTTGTGTCCAGAGGACGTTTCTTATTTCCTTAGGTGGGGAAAGTGGAAAACAGGGAGGCAGGTCTGAGTGATTTAGTGAATCATGATTGAAATCACAATTTGGGGCTATTTACACTTCCGCCCTTCGATGGTGCTTTATGGAGCTATTTCAGGGCCCCGAACTGGGGCTGCTAGATATACATATACTAATAGCAAGTCCTGTTTTGATCTGGAGTCATATGGTATACTTGTGCACGCTGCTTGAGACATTTAAAAACAAAATTATTGCAACAGTTGTGTCTTCACAATATGGATATATTAGAATGTGGAATGGATTCACAAGTCAAGTGTATTAAGTCTTGGGAGGAAAGGAGAAAATCTATGATGATGTAGTACTCATAAAATCCTTCACTTTGTAAAATCATTTTAAAGCATTATTTGGAAATTTATACCATGAAGTAGGTAGAATGCTCTGGGGTGTGTGTGTGTGTGTGTGTAGACAGAGAGAGAGATCAATCCCACCACCAAATGAGAGTCTGTTAAGATTTAGGGGGTTAGAGAATTACCTGTAATATAAATAATACATAAATATATATTTTAATATAATATATATAATTTATAGATATACATATATATAAAATATGATAAAATATTATATATATAAATTTATATGGAATTCAAGATGTTTCCAGGGCTCTCCAGGAACCATCAGTCTGATGGAACTGGACCTCCGATATTGAAAAGCTGACCCCCAAATGCATGAGTGACTAGGAACTGAAGATTGCATATTCTCAAAACATGTATTTATTTCTGAATTCTACTCACATATTACTACACTAACATTTAAGGCACATTGCAAAACATATTTTTAAAAAATCAAAATTTAAAAGGATGAGATAAACAGGAATGTGTGTAGCTTCTTCCCTTCCTCTCAGGTCTACTGCCTCACTTTGGAAACCACTGATGGGTTTCAACTGGGTGAATCCTAAGATATCTACTAACTTGAAACTGAAGTAAATCTAAATAACGTAACACCAGTAGTTCTCTCTGAAATTTTACTTGATCTGGAGCAACTCTAGCAATTCCTTTCAAAAACCAAATGCACGTATATTCTGTAGTTGACAGAAACCACATGGTCCGTGGGAGCTAATCATGGGTCTTCTTTAAAGCCCAAACCAGTCACAGTATTCTTGGACTCTACTGCCAACCTATGAATGTAAATGTCAGGGGTGGGGCTTGGAAATTTACATTACAGTAATGTTTCGGTAAGTGATCCTAGTGCAATCAACAAGATAGTAGCAACACCCAAGTGGAAACCACAGCCTGCTTTTCTTCTGAGACGCAGGATCCCGGTAGGAAGAAGCAGCCATGTGATGAAGGGAAGGATATTGGAATACATCTTTCCAGGTTATTAGATATTGATCTGACTTGTTTGGAAGTAGCTGCTTAGCTTCTACTTTATGGATATTCCATAATTTATCCAGTGATTCCTTGATTGTTATGCATGGAGGTTATTTCTTATTTTGTTTTCTTTTTCTCCATTACAAATACTGCTTCAACAAACATTCTTTGGGATTTTATTAAATATCCATATTTAGCAATGAATTTTAAATAATAATAAGGAATTTAAAAATATCCATAATTATTGGTGATTTTGTTTCTATAGAATATATCCCTAGAAAAGGAATAAAATGTTGGATTAAAAAATTTGAACATTCTGCATTTTAATAGATACTGTCAAATTATTCCCATTTTGGTTGTAGATTCCTCACTGCTGCCTACAGTCTAACCGACAGTGGATGTTAACATTCTTATTTTTTGCCAATCTGATAGTCAAAAAAAATGACATTTTCCTGTTGGTCTGATTTCCATTTTCATGACTACTAATGAGGTTGCCTTTGTTTTCATTTATTCATTTCTTTTGTTAATTGTCCATTTACGTCTTTTACTGATTATTCCACTGGTTTGTCTTTTTCTTTTTTCTTTTTTTTTTTTAAAGATTTTATTTATTTATTTGACAGAGATAGAGACAGCCAGCGAGAGAGGGAGCACAAGCAGGGGGAGTGGGAGAGGAAGAAGCAGGCTCATAGTGGAGGAGCCTGACGTGGGGCTCGATCCCATAACGCCGGGATCACGCCCTGAGCCGAAGGCAGACGCCCAACCGCTGTGCCACCCAGGCGCCCCTGGTTTGTCTTTTTCTAAACCAATGTGTGGGAACTCTTTGTATGTTAGGAATACTGCCCTTGTAATGGCAAGAATTTACAAATATTATGCAAATACCTCCTGCTCTGTTGTTTATCTTTTATTACTCTTTTTTTAATATAAAATGGAACTAGCTGAATTATACGTTATATATATATTATTGAGATATAATTGATGCAAATATTGTGTTAGTTTCAGGTGTACCACATATGATTCAATATTTGTATAGGTTGTGAAATGATCGCCATAATTCATCAGCATGCAGTTACAATTTTTTTTCTTGTGATGAGAATTTCAGGATCTACTCTCTTAGTCTTATTTTTTGGGGTGCTGTGTTGCTACCAAAATTTCACTGTATTTAAAGATACTAACAATGATACATTCAACACTTTAGATTTAAATTTAAGTTGCATTAGCATTTTTACCTGAGGCTAATGACAAAACAGAGAAGTGAATGCACTCCAGTCAAGAGCTAAGAGACCAAGACGGAGTCTAACCTGTATTATTGCAACATTTTCAGAGAAAAACATCATTCTTTTTTGAGGACTAGATGGCACAGAGTGTA
The DNA here is from genome assembly GCF_024610735.1 of Ursus americanus. NCBI lineage: Eukaryota > Metazoa > Chordata > Mammalia > Carnivora > Ursidae > Ursus > Ursus americanus. Next base: position 17,317,232 of record NC_142160.1, on the reverse strand, counting down.
TCGTTGTTCTTTAGTGCTCGGAATGATGATGCCATATTAAATAATGCATGCTTATTGCATCCTTAATGCAACTTACTGCTCCGTAGATGCCCAAAACCAAGGGACAAAGTAATATCTTACTGATGTTGCCAGAGTTGAATATGTTAATAATATTTTAATAGTTTATTTGTCAATGAGAGTAGGATAAACATCCTCAAAGATAAGCAGAGAAAAAGCTCATATGAAGACAATAATGGTTAGTGTCCATCTGAAAAAAAAGATGTAAGACACTCATAATCAGAATAAACACAAATTCACTTTAAGATGCTATTTTACTTGTGAACATGATAATGCTTAAACACAGAGTTGAAAGGTTTAAAAATCAGGTATCTCTATAGGTGAAAATGTAAATTTCTACAGTCTTTCTGGTTAGCATTAAAATACTTACATTCTTTGACCCAGAAATGTAAATTTCAGGAGTTTATCCTGAAGAAGTAACTAGGCATGAGCACAAAAATACTATCTTCCAGATATCCCCTGCATTCTTATTTATATTAAAAAAATTAAAATAACTTAAATCAACAGTAGAGGATTGACTAACTACATTATATTGAAACTTATAAAAGAATATTGTATACAGTAAGTGCTATAATTCATTCGTCATTAAGTCTTTCAATAGTTGTTGATCACCTTCTGTGTGCAAAGCAATAGGCTGGCAGCTGGGGTTGCAAAAGCAAACACATGTTACCCCTGGCCATCACAACATTTATATTTTAGAATTTTAGAAGAATACTAAAATGTTGTTGGAAAAGAGAGGTTAGAAAATATTATGTGTAATATGATCACGGTATTTACAAAAGAGAACACTTGTAAAAGTATAGGAAAAGGTTGGAAGGAGTACACTAAATGTTCATAGTGATTCCTTTGGGTCTTGAGGGTTTATATCTTTGTGTTTCTATATTTTCCAAATGTTTTACAATGAATGTATTTTCTACAGTAATTAACATTTCTTTGATAGTATGAATTAACTATAAATTTGGCAGCACAAATTAACCTTCAGTGACATGGGGGTAGGTTTCCATACATGTGTACCAGGGCTATTCTTTTTCATTTGATCTTTAAAACTCTTGTCTTGCTTTGACAGCAATCATTTAGTAAAAGAAACTCTTCAAAGCTTTCCCTAAAGTTCAGTTATCTGCTAGGTGGTTTTGAATTCTGGAATGATCCAACCTGGAGGTCTGTCTTAGTCTGTCATAACAAAATAACAAACACCACAGACTGGGTGGCTTAGACAATAGAATTTTCTCCCCACAGTTCTGGAGGCTAGAAGTTCAAGACCAGGGTGCCAGCACAGTTGAGTTCTGGTGAGGGCCATTTTCCTGTCTAGTAGCCACCTTCTCCCTGTGATTGAGAGACAGAAAGAGAGAGAGAGAGATGGGGGGAGAACAAGAGCTTTCATCTTGAGGGCCCCACTCGCATGATTTCATCTAAACCTAATTATTTCCCCAAATCCCCATCTCCAAATACCATCACACTGGGGGTTAAGGCTTTGAAATATGAATTTTGGGTGCACACAATTCAATCCATAGCAAGGTCTAAGCCCAGTAATGGGGTACAGAGAGCAGAAGACCAGAGGAGGTAAAGGAAAGGCTCATGGGCCTGCATGCAGGCTCATATGGGTAGATGAAAAAGAGTACCGTTCTTGAGTCTGAAAAGGGGAAGGCTGAGAGATTCAGAGACCTGTAAAACCATGGAGGACAAAGTTCTGGGACAGGACATCTATTTCAACTAGAAGGAAGTGGTACCTAAATGGGAAATTGAAGAGCTCTCCTATCCAGTTTGTAATGTAGGGATGCATTTCCCCAAAAGTAGAGTCTGGAAAATAATAATGGGTAGACAAGCTGTGTAGGGTGATTTCTGTTGGGGCTCTTTGGGAAAGGTAAAGACTTGGAGGGGATCATCCTTGACCTTTTATGGTTGAAGCTGTGGAGGAGAAATAATGGTGCTGCCCCCAAAACTGTCCTTTGAGGACATTGTCAGAAAGAATCCTGAACGAAAATATAAAAAATGAAATGCTGTAAGTAAATAACAAATCCAGCCGCCATCATTATTATAACCCAGAAGAAGTATATAAACCATGTATGAGGTCACTCCTTTTGCGAACACTCTGTTTTCAAGATGGGCAACAAACAGGGTGACGAAGAGTGGGTTCAGCCGAGAAGGCATCCAAAGCTCCAGCTGAAAGGAGTCTGATCCCAAAGGAACTGGGGAACCAGATGACCTACCAAGAAAGAAGGGTCTCAGGCAGTACTTGGGTTTGGCTTTTGGGTCCCCCACTGCCTACCCACAGTGCCTCTGCATTTGACAAAACAGAAGAAGGTGCAGGTGCATAGGATCTGAGCTATTTGTACCTGAGTTTGCTCAGACTGACTCCCCGCCCTTATTTGTCCCCATATGAGAGATAGTAAGAGAGAGCTTTCTCCAGCTTAGTAAAGAGAAGCCTGAGGGGAAAAAAATAATTGGGGTCAGTGGGGAGGGCAGTGAGGGGAGAGGTTATAGGCAATATATACTTATCTGAATTGATTCAGTTTCAGTTTTATCAGTAAGTGAGACAAATTACCTCAAAATCATTAGAGTCTTATCATTGAAAGCTTTTTGCCTTCTCCTAATTCCTTGGTTCATATTCATCTAGTACGTCACCAAGTAAATTAGGACATTTATGAGAAAATTGAATATAAAATGTCTGTGTCCTGAATTTGCAGATTCTGGTAAATGTTTTTGCTTTTGGACATGACCTGAGGTACGGCTCTCCAAAGAAATTAATTATGACCATTAGAATGAAACTAGACTAGGTGGCCAGTGGGATAGAGTATGCTATTTGGTGATATCATGGAGATTTTTTTTTTTTAAAAAGGCACTTATGCTGATTCCAGAAATTTTATACATACATATGTGTTCATACAATTGCCACCCTTGAGCTAAAAAGAATAAAGAAGATTTACAGTTTTGATCATGGAGCATGGTCCATAGCAGACTATTAAGCGAAAAAAAGGAAGTATCTAAAGAGTGGGAATGGAAGCACCCCATTTTTGTAAAGTACATGTGATAATATATATGCATAAATTAAAAATGTGGGGAAACCAGTAATTATTAAACTGTTAACAGCAGTTATCTTTTTTATTAATTTTTTTGTGCCTAACTTTTAAAAATTTCATGTATTTTTTTTCTTACTGGAAAAATAAACAAAAATAAAGAATAAAATATAAGGGTTTCAATTAGCAGGAAAAATCCTTGTGTTCTATGCACCTGCACAGAATGATAAGCATTTCCTTTTTCGTTTTTTTTTTTCTCTTAACTTCCAGTAGATGCCATGTCCTTTATTTCCTCCAGCGTTCTCTCCCTCTGTGCCCCAAACTTTCTCCAGGTAATATTAAGATTATGAGACATTCAGGAGGCGAGAAGTTCAAGACATTATCTTAAATCCGGGGTCAGTATCAAGAGCATCTTGTTTGTTTACCAAATGAACAAGGGGTGTGACTTATCTGTATCTCTGGCAGAGCTGACCTGCCATCTTTGGAGGACCTTGTTGCTCACTCAGCTGTGGTCCTTTCTGTATCCCCTCCTACCTGGCTTTCCTGGTGACTGTGACTTGGGTGGAGTTGGGGACCTTTGGGGTCACGAGCGCATGTTAGTTTTCCTTCCACCCACCCTCTGAGTCTTCTCACTTAGAATCATGGTAGCCACAGGAGCATGGGGTCTCCTGGGGAAGAACCGGGGCCCTTTACTGGACCACCCACAGCCAGCTTCCAGAAAAGAAAACCCTTCATTGACTTGGAGTTAGAAGTGGTCAAGGAAGCACTAGCTCAACTTCCAACTCTTTTCTTTGCCTGGGTTTCTTTGGAGATATCACCCAATACATCAAGAGACTTCTTCTTCTCTTGCTTTTTCATTTGTCGGTTAAGGATGAAGGCCTAAAAAATGTGCCCTGCTTTAGGGTGCAAGGAAAAGACACTCTCCCAACATCTGCAGGCTTTGTCTACAATGTTTTCAAAACAAAATTCATTTCAGTTAATTATTTTTTAAAACATTTCATAACATTTTTAAGAAAAGTGGGTTGTATGAGAAGTCATAACGGTTTTACAAGGCCTGTTGACTAAATGTTAGTTATGGGACTTTAGAGGTATTGAGTTATAGGTTGGAGCAGCTTTGTTTCTCAGAGGATATGGCTATGAGAAAACTGATGGACAGGCCTAGGCCTCTAGCAGGACCCTGGAAGCCCTCTTTCTGATCGATTCTGCTTTCCTGGGTATATTTGAAAGTTCTTTTGCCTGACAAGTGCAATTTCTTTTAATGGGCAGTTGCATCTGAATGCATAGGCATTTTGCTGGCTTTTTTTTTTTTTTTTTTACCGTGTTATGTTAGTCACCATAGTACTTCATTAGTTTTTGGTGTAGTGTTCCATGATTCATTGTTTGCATATAACACCCAGTGCTCATTGCAATACGTGCCCTTCTTAATACTCATCACCAGGCAAACCCATTCCCTCATCCCCCCTCCCCTCTGAAACCCTCTTTGGTTTCCTGGAGTCCATAGTCTCTCATGGTTTGTCTCCCCCTCTGATTTACCCCCCTTCAGTTTTCCCTTCCTTCCCCTAATGTTCTCCATGCTATTCCTTATGTTCCACATATGAGTGAAACCATATGATAATTGTCTTTCTCGGCTTGACTTTTTTCACTTAGCATAATCCTCTCCAGTTCTATCCATGTCGATGCAAATGGTGGTTATTCATCCTTTCTAATGGCTGAGTAATATTCCATTGTATATATGAACCATATCTTCTTTATCCATTCGTCTGTTGAAGAGCATCTCAGCTCCTTCCACGGTTTGGCTATTGTGGACATTGCTGCTATGAACATTGGGGTGCATGTGCCCCTTCTTTTTACTGCATCTGTATCTTTGGGGTAAATACCTAGTAGTGCAATTGCTGGGTCATAGGGTAGCTCTATTTTAAACTTCCTGAGGAACCTCCATACTGTTTTCCAGAATGGCTATACCAGCTTGCATTCCCACCAACAGTGTAAGAGGGATCCCCTTTCTCCACGTCCTCTCCAACATTTGTTGTTTCCTGCCTTGTTAATTTTTGCCATTCTAACTGGCGTATGGTGGTATCTCATTGAGGTTTTGATTTGAATTTCCCTGATGGCTAATAATGTTGAACATTTTTTCATGTGTCTGTTAGCCATTCGTATGTCTTTGGAGAAATGTCTGTTCATGTCTTCTGCCCACTTTTTGACTTGACTATTTGTTTTTTGGGTGTTGAGTTTGATAATTTCTTTATAGATCTTGGATACCAGCCCTTTATCTGTAGTGTCATTTACAAATATCTTTTCCCATTCCGTGGGTTGCCTCTTAGTTTTGTTGACTGTTTCCTTTGCTGTGCAGAAGCTTTTTATCTTAATGAAGTCCCAAAAGTTCATTTTTGCTCTTGTTTCCCTTGCCTTTGGAGACGTGCCTTGAAAGAAGTTGCTGTGGCTGATGTTGAAGAGGTTGTTGCCTATGTTCTCCTTAGGATTTTAATGGATTCCTGTCTTACATTGAGGTCTTTTAAAAGAGATAACTAAACTTCATTAAGAAGTCCCATTTTTGTGTCGAATAGGATTACACTTTGAAAGCATATCAAAATTGTGATCTGGAATACTGGCATATTTGATATATTTTCTTTTACACATTGATTAAGGAAAGATTCTGCCCATCTATTTGGAAGTGTAGATGACAAAGCAGTATAGTATCTATTTCTATCCATTATCAGGATTCCATTCTGTGCTGGGCTTGTGCAGCATTGGGTTTAGGCATTAGCAATGAATCTTCTGTCTCCTGAGATTGCTTAATGCTTAGTGTGCTTGTGTCAATAATAGGGAATAGATACTTACTTGCCAGATCCATTCACTCCTGGCTAGGAGTTTACAAGGTCACATTTAGAAAATGTATACACTAGGCAGTAAATATTTGTTGAACATGCTGGACATAGTCTCACCTCAGTGCTTTTGCCCTGGCTATTCCCGTGGCCTGAGATATTCTTAGGTCCCACTTCTTCATTTCAGGCCTTTCTCAAATGTCACCTTCTCAAATGATCTTCATCCCAGCGAACCCTACCCCTTAACTTATTATCTAATTATTTGGTTCATCATATCTCCTTGTACTCAAATGCGAGTGCAAGTTCTCAGTTCCAGGAACCTGGTTCACTGCTGCCCTGTAGATGGGACCACTGCCAGAGTAGACCAGGCATCGTAAGGACCCCCGTTACCATCCTTGGACACATAGGAAATCAGTCCCCAGACTTATTGCCAGGAATTGACCCCTGTGCTTGGTCTGTTCACACTGCCAAGGCTGTTTGTGGTTGGAAGCTTGAAAGTGGAGCCTGCATTCTCTGGTCATTGACCCCCAATTTGAAAAGCCAAATCCCCCATATTCCTTGAGCTCACCTACTGTTTGAGGTTACATAGCTGATTTCATTTTTTATTCCTCTAAGCAGGCAGAAGTCTTTTGGAATGTGGGTGTAGTAATATCTAACTTTTGCTGCACTTTAATTATATCTTAGTGGTTTTTGGTAGGGTTCAGGCACTTAGGAACAACCGAGATTTTTTGAGGCTGAGCCTATCACTCTTTTTTTTTTTTTTAAAGATCTTATTTATTTATTTTAGAGAGAGATAGAGAGCATAAGCAGAGGGAGGGACAGAGGGGAGAGGGAGAATTCCAAGCAGACTCCATGCTGAGCACAGAGCCCAATGTGGGGCTTGGTCCCAGGACCCTGAGATCATGACCTGAGCCAAAATCAAGAGTCAGGAGCCCAACTGACTGAGCCACCCAGGCGCTCCTGAGCCTCTCACTCTTAAGCGCTCATTGGCAGGCTCCAAAGTTACCTCTAGTTGTGAAGTCTCTTTTGTCTGGTCCAACATTTCCAGCCAATTTGAAATTTCTGGTTGTCTTTTTGGAGTGCCCCATAATCCCTGGAAGGTCTCTTTAAAATGAAAGTGTGGAATTGCTTGTAGAGAAACAGATGGGTCCCTGATAGCATGGACACCAGAATGGCACATTTTGATGGAGGTGGGTGGTGGGGGAAAGATGGAATTGGAGCCTAGGTCCTGGGGCATTGACTGCAGATAGGAGACAAGAGCAAATGGCACTCAAAGAGGCCACCAGTATGAGGGAAGTTGATGTGTGGGAAGAAGGGTGGTCAGAGAAGACACAGGAGAGCATAAAGAGAGAGGCATGTGGCACCAAAAAGAACCCTCAAGATGACCGGGATCTTCTATAGTCTGACCTGTAAAATGATACATATGTTTTTCTCTTTAAATGAACAAGAATGAATAAATCACTGTCATGGAAGATTCCTGAGTTGTAAGAATTCGTCCACCAAGCTTTGGGTTCACAATCTTATTTAGCTTCTTTCTTTAAAGTAATAATTGGCTTAGACTTGACACAAGTGTCAATGAATTGTACACAAGTCTTATTTCCCGCATATCTTTCATGCAAGTTGAGTATTGAACAAACAGCTGTGCCTTGGAATTGTGGAACTTAGACAAGAAAGCAGATAGGTCTACTTTGGGGTAATTTTGATGCTATAAAAGTCTTGCTATATTTAGAATACATATTTAACATTCTCTTTTCTCTCTCAACCTCCATGCTCACTTATTTTGTGGATGCTGAAGTCATTATGGCATTGTGGAGTGGTTGGCGTAGGGCAGGGGAGAGGGCTCCCTGTACCGGGTCATGGGGTCTGGAAATGATCCTGCCCCCATCACAGACTCCACTGACCTATAAAAAGTATTGTTAATCTTCTTATTGACTGCCTTACAAGTTCTGAGAGGAGAAATGAGGTAATGTCTACTTAGACCTTCAAGCTTCTCGGAAGAACAGCTTTCTACAGTAATAAGATTTCCTAATGCATTTGTTTGTGTTGTAATGGAATATAATCCCATTTACCTAAATTTCTGTAGGTACTTCTAAGAATATCTGACAGTCTTGCACGGGGAAGCAGTCCGGCTTTCAGATGAGAACTGGGCCTCTACTAGAACCCCCAAGGGTACAAGTGAGCTAGCTATAAATTTATGAAGTTAAGTGAAGGAAGCTGGGAGAGGAAGGAAGGGGGTTGAAGTTGGTGGTGATGAAGGGAAGGGAATTGTAATTATATTCAGAGAGTTTATATCATACTTTCAAGTCATGTTCTTTTACTAAAGATCAGTATCTCAACATATTTGAAAAAATACATGTTTATTTTAATTTAGCAATAACACATATTATGGTTTTTTTTGGCCACAGCCTCGTTGTTTAAAAACTTGCTTCCGATTCTGACATCAGTAGTTCCACACCAACAATAGCAGCTTCATAGATTCATTTGTAAAATACCTAGTAGGTTACTAAGTAATGCATCGTCTTTGTTCTGTAGAAAACATAAGTCGCTTTTTTGGAATAGTCATGAACAGTGTAATTTTTTATATAGCCTCTTTGAGTGATATTGTACTAGTCAGTCCTAAAAAGAGAAATTAAAACAAAGGGTGAAAAGTGGGGGAAGTACACATATGTGCCATCTCTGACATACTATAAAGAAATTAATTTAGGGGCTCCTGGGTGGCGCCGTCGTGAAGTGTCTGCCTTCAGCTCAGGGCATGATCCTGGCATTACGGGATCAAGCCCCACATCAAGCTCCTCCGCTATGAGCCTGCTTCTTCCTCTCCCACTCCACCTGCTTGTGTTCCCTCTCTCGCTGGCTGTCTCTATCTCTGTCAAATAAATAAATAAATAAAATCTTAAAAAAAAAAAAAGAAGTTAATTTAGATTACAGTCATCATTATCAGACAGGTTTGTTATGGAACTTTCTAGAAGCAAGTGCTTCTTTGGCATTTTCAACCCAGTATTTCACAAGGAGTTCAGCCTTCTATAAAGGAATTTTAAGTAACTATTAAGTTAACCAGGAAAAAAAAGAGTATGTCTTCTCCCAGAGAGGTGACTATGTACGCTTTTTAATAGCAACTGATTTGTATTTTTAGAGCAATAGTACTAATCATACCCTTTCCTGGGGGGAGGAAAAAATATTACCACTTTCATTTGCTAAACTATAGAATATAATGCAGAGAGAACATAACCTGTCACCCAAAATGTGGCATGAAAAAATAAATCATTACCAAATTGTGTGTTGCACGCCAAGGACAAATGAAAAAAGTCACTCCGTCTCTCAAATTACGAACATCTTAGGGGCACCTGGGTGGCTCAGTTCGTTGGTTTGACTCTTGATTTTAGCTCAAGTCATGGATCTTAGGGTCATAGGATCGAGCCCCGAATTGGACTCCCTGCTCAGCACAGAGTCTGCTTGAGATTCTCCCTCTCCCTCTGCTCGTCCCCCCACTCATGAATGCTCTCTCTCTCTCAAAATAAATAAATAAAATCTTAAAAAGAACATCTTATATAAGGATATGACATAGAATACAGTATTCTCCCTTATCCATGGTTTCATTTTCCATGGTTTCCATTACCCACAGTCAACTGCAGTCTGGAAGCAGATGACCCTCCTCTGACACGTTGTCAGAAGGTCAGTAGTAGCCTAATGCTATGTCACAGTGCCTACGTCATTCACCTCACTTCATCTCATCACCTAGGCATTTCATCATCTCACATCGTCACCAGAAGGGTGAGTACAGTATAATAAGATATTTTGAGAGAGAGAGAGAGAGAGAGAGACCACATTCACATAACTTTTATTACAGTATATTGCTATAATTGTTCTATTTTATTATTGGTTATTGTTGTTAATCTCTTACTATGCCTAGCTTATCAACTTTACATAGGTATGTATGTATAGGAAAAAACAGTATATATAGGGTTCAGTATTATCAGCGGTTTTGGGCATCCCCTGGGGGTCTTGGAATGTATCTCCCACAGATAAAGGGGGACCACTATACTATGGATCTTTCCTTTGGACCAAAATAATATTTTACTAAAAAATTATGACTCAGAGACACAATTCATATCAAGTTAGACTGTAATAATCTTAGCAAGACCACATTTTTGTTGGAAGATTTCATCTAGAGGACATGACTAATGGCTGACTCATGAGCTAGACCTGGGCAATTGGAGGCTCGTCACCCTCTATCCTATCCTTGGAACATACACTTTGTCCACCGTTCCCACAGTGGGAGCTGTTCCAACGACACAGCCTTAAGAGAGTAATGTGATGTTGAGACCACCTGTGACTGAGCCCAGTGGAGGCCTCTGTATAAATTTTTAAGATTCTGGCAGATGGGTGTGAAGATCTACCTATCTTGGCGTGCCCAACACAAGCCTTGTAAGTAGGTTTCCTTGTTTATTAAACTACCACCTCCCATCTGGAGGGGTCTGCCTCTTTTTTTGCTCTCTCCCTGTCCTCTGCATGTGGAGGTCACTTGCAGATGTTACCTGGGAAACCTCCCGAGGTTGTGAACCCACAATTTTCTGTTTCTGAAGATGCACTAGAATTTGAGCATTTCTGAATGTTAAACATATTCTGCAATTTTGTGTCCTTATATAAAAACTTCATGATAAATTTATGAATTTCTGCAATTGTGTGTGAATATAGCTAAGGAATACTTTTGAAAAAAAGGTTGGAAAGTGTCCTTTTTATATTGATCTGTTGCACGTTAAATTGTGACGTTTTGTTTGTATTTGTTTCAGAATCGAAGCAAACGCTTGGAGAAGGTCCATGTGGTTATTGGACATAAATCATGTGACTTGGATTCTCTCATTTCTGCCTTCACATATGCTTACTTTCTAGACAAGGTGAGGGGAAAGAAGATTATGCTTTTTATATTTGAATTATGATGAAACTCATAAGAACAAACATTTTCTGGAAAAACGAGGAACGCATTCACTTAAATTTCATGTCCTGTTTTATTGTGGCAGAGAATATTGTGTTATAATCCATTACACAACAAATATTTATTGGTCACCTACATATGTTAGGCATTGTCTAGTTTTTTCTTATCTACTTTCTTCATGAAACATTATTTCAATAAGATCAATGCTTCCAAATACAAATTTTTTAAAAAATATATAGTAGTTGTTTACTTTTGTGGGAATTCAGAGAACTAACAAAGGTGAGGGTCAGAATTTCCTGTTTTCCTTTATCGTCCTTGTTGGTTAGTCTTCCTTTTGGGAATAGAAAAATATATGTGTGAACGTTACATGAAATACAGAGCATATTGGCTGCAATTTTCAGTAATAGAGGTACGACATGTCACATCTATAGTCTGTTCCTGTCTTTTAGCCCTGACTTTGCCAGCAAGGTCAATCTCAGTTGGTGATAATCTCCCTTGAGTGAGAATCTTTGTACCCTGTGAAGTCTATAACATTCCTACAGAGGTGGAAAAGACCTTTTAATAAATTGTTTTAAATTTTCAATTTCATAAAATTCATCAGCCCGTGATAATGCGTCACCTCAAAGTCTAAAAAAGCACATGATGAGTGTCTTGGTGCTATTTCCAATTTCACAGAATTTTTAATTTTCCGGAGTCTGATTTGTTTTATTCCAATCCTGTTTGGATCCTTGGCTCTGAGAGTAGGCATAGCTGATCTCGAGTGATTTAAATTCACATGAAACCCAGTCTTCCAGAATGAGCTGTGGGTGGCAAGAATGCCTTAGGGCAGAGCTGACAAAAATGCCAGGTTAAGTATTCTGATCTCTATATATGGACTTTATATCAAATTTGTCTTAGAATTTGTTGAACTTTACAAGGGAGATTAATTGGCATAAGGAGATAAATGTGCCTATGTCAAGACATGCATATTAAATGCTTTAATCCTATTAACTGGACTCTTTGACTCCTAGAAAAGAAAAAAATGTTGTCTGTCCTGAGAACATAGAGTTAACTGAACCAGACTGGGTTTCAGACCGATAGTGATATGGACTCTTAAGGAAATTATATAATAACACCATCACCACCAACTGCAACGTCTTGAATGAATATAACACGAGACCAAAGCAGTGGGAAAGTAGTTGTGATAGATAAAATGGATCTCTTCTCTCCTTCTACGGCTCTCCATTCTGCATGCGGACAAATATGGAATTACTGAAGGGTCACATCCTGGAATTTGTTCTATTTCTGGGCATTCCTCTTAGTTTACTGGGCCCTGCCCCTGACCAGAGGTCTGCACCTCCATTTGAATTTTTTCCCCGAGAACATGGTGACTTTCTCTGAGAGTATTAACCATAGAATCAATGCAGAGCTTTGCAACTTCCCATGTATGACTCCATTTAAATACTTTTCACTCTGGTAGGTAAGCCCCATTCTACAGATGGGTTAAACTGAGTTTACAGAAGGAAAATGGCTTTCTCCAAGTCACACAGCAGAGGCTGGGGCTAGAACCTAGTTCTGATCCTAACCTCAAAACAGGTCCTGCCCCAGGATAGCCTTAGGCCACATGCACTTGACTCAAGTTTCAGTATCAGGGGTTTGATACAACTCAGTCAATTAATTAGAAAAAATAACTTGCCATACATGAATTTCTAGTGATTATTGCACCATTGTGATTCAGGATTAGCCTGACAGGTAAGAGAAAAGGTACTTTGTTGGAATGGCTTTTCGCTTTGTGTACTATAGCAGTGGGGGATTTATTTATTTCACTCAACGAATATGTATTGAATGCCTACTTTGCGCCAGCCTGTTTTATGCAGTAGGAAATACAACTGAACCAAAAAGACAAAAAACCCTGCGGCCTTTTTTTTTTTTTTTAAGATTTTATTTATTTATTTGAGAGAGAGAGAGAGAAGGAGAGAGAGACAGAGCCTGAGCAAGGGCAAGGGGCAGAGGAAGAGGGAGAAGCAGACTCCCCGCTAAGCAGGGAGCCTGAAGTGGGGTGCTACCCCAGGAGCCCCGGATCATGACCTGAGCTGAAGGCAGACGCATAACCGACGGAAGGCCCCAGGTGCCCGGAATCCCTGCTTTCTTAATGCTAGGAAGGGAGATAGATGACAAAGGTATTAAAATTGTGAAATGAGCGCTATGCTTTGACAGAGCTAGTGATGATGTGAGAACAAAGTCCATTTACTTTATGCAAAAACTCAGTGTTACCAAACCCTACCTTCTCTGAGTGATATTTGGGGTTTATCACTGTGCATTCATAGTGATTTTTAAAGGCACCTTTATTTTTAACAAATTCCTATAGAAAATTAAGTGTATTATTGTGAATCTGAAATTCTCCAACTCCTACCCCTCTCCTGTTTCCCCTTCTTATCACAAATTTTTAATAACAGATTTGTTAGTAATGTGAATTTTTTAAAATAAGAAATTAACAGAAATCACAATCTGGTAGTTTGTGGGCCAGATCTGGCTCATCAACGAGTTTTTGTTAACCTACATAGTATTTTCAATTTAGAAAAATAGATGGTAACAAACATCATGGATAACAGCCCCGAATCTAGATTTCCAGCTTTTCTTAATTGAAAGATTCACCTATCCTGGACTTAAAATTTTCATGTGTAAACCATTGGCTGGAGCTGAATGGCAGGCATCCCATGTAGATGGGACATATATGCCGTCCTGTGTCACCACAGTCCTCATCTGTCCGGCTGCAATCATTCTAATTTTCTGCCAATTCCATAAAGACATGAATTTGTTTCCCCTGAAAAGGAGAATGTGCATGTGTATGTGTATTTTTTTTTTAATTGTCGAGGAGTTGAAATAAGACCTAAAAAAGTAACAAGAGGTTAAAAAATATTAGGGGCCATTTATCTGCCGCTAATGCCCTGCTAATTGGGTTCAGGAAGAGCTCATTCTGCCTGTCATGTGGGTGAGTGAAGCCAGAAGACTTTTGTTCCCTTTACTGTTGCCCCCGGGCTGGTGACAAATGGAGTTGTGCTCTTTCCTCCTGCTGCTGGTGGTGATTCAGTCAACTCTTTTCTTCACAGGTCAGTCCACCTGGGGTCCTCTGTTTGCCAGTGCTGAACGTACCAAGAACTGAATTCAATTACTTCACCGAGACAAGGTTTATTTTAGAAGAGCTAAATATCTCTGAATCATTCCACATATTCCGAGATGAAATTAATCTGCATCAGCTCAATGATGAAGGGAAGTTATCTGTAACACTTGTTGGCAGCAACGTGCTGGCCAGGTAAGGCTCCGGAGGGAGGTTCGATCCTTGAACCAAGGCTCTTATGGGAAGTCTCACTTTGTTCAGGATTTTTGTGACCTAGGGAGATTGCATGAACAGCAGAGGACATCAGAAGAAAAAGAATATTTTTTCTTCTCTTGTGGCAAAATGTAGGCTATCCTACTCCTCCCTTTTGCCTTTTCTATTTCAAATATGACATCTTTGAGTGGAAAGTTTTCGTAGCAGTGACCAAAATTATAGTTTTGAACCATTTCAAACAGTTTATAATAGCAACACAAACAGTCCTAGGTATTGATGCAGTAATTATGTAATGAAAACTGAAATTAAACACTAAAGAAAACTGAAAGGTTCTTAAGAAAGATATCTCACTGGTGAAATGAAAAATCATAGGGACCAGCTATGAAAGTCATCGATCATTGGCTCATTCATTCACAGCATTTGATACCATAAGAGCAGGATGGATTTTTTAAGTTCATGTAGCTCGAACTTGTTCTTTTATGGATAAGAAATCTGAGCCCCACTGTTGCAAGTGACTTGTCCAAGGTACCCCATGCAGTTACTAGAATAGTTTGGATTAACCCTGGGTCTTCTGCCTCCTTCAGTAAGTACTCAGGAGTTGCTAACTGGTACAAGAATCTAAATGTGCATAAAGAGGAATGAGACAAATTGTCTGCCTTCAAGGACTTTCCAACCCAACACAAAGATGCTCTTTCGATAAGCTCAGTGGTGCTACCGAATGAAGAGTCACCAGGGAAACACCTCTAGTTTGAGACAACAGTTTTTTGCACACTTTGCCAATTTGCTAATGGTTTAGGACATTAACCAGTGGGTATTGATGTGAGTACACATGAAAGAAAAACTTGTACAATTATCTAATTTTTTTATTCCACCCTTTTTAGGAAGTGTATTCAGGTATGAATACGTGGTAATGCCAATCATGCCGTTCATTTGTTATAAAGAATTTTGAAAACAGTCTGCTTGCGTGGGGCTGTTTTTATCCCCATGCCGTTTGACACGTAAATTCTTTTGAATATTTATTTATTTATTTATTTACTTATTTATTTTTAAATACTACCTTTCAGGTAATTAGTTCTTTTTTTTTTTTTTTAAAGATTTTATTTATTTATTTGACAGAGATAGAGACAGCCAGCGAGAGAGGGAACACAAGCAGGGGGAGTGGGAGAGGGAGAAGCAGGCTCATAGCGGAAGAGCCTGATGTGGGGCTCGATCCCATAACGCCGGGATCACACCCTGAGCCGAAGGCAGTTGCTTAATGACTGAGCCACCCAGGGGCCCCTCTTTTGAATATTTATGAAACAATTGTTAACAACTGGCTAAGAGTTACTGGGAGTTTATTTGACTGGCTTCAGTTATCAGGGCTCAGGATGGTCACCTGCTTGACGAAATTTATGTGTTAACTTTTTCAAACCGACTAATGCAAGTATTGCAAAAAGCCAAAGGCGTGAACTATGAAATGTGTGTGTCAGTCAGAATCTTTGGAAGAGTTTTGCTCCCAACGAAACTGAAACACTTAAGCTGGTGTTGGGACTGACACCGTGAACTCCAGCTTTAGGACTGTTCATGAAGCAGAATGCTTTCCAAAAATAAATCGCAATCTCTACTTCCTTCGTTGCCAATCATTTGTTTCTGGCAGATGGAAAAACCAACGTCAGTCTTAATCACATCTTTCTGCCTTCGATAAAGCCAACTTACCTCACATATAAAGGATGACGGTGGAAGTAACTCAGCCTGTAGTAGCTTTTCTCCAGGTGCAAATTCTGGAACCAGATTATCAGAGTTTAAACACAAGTTAGTCTGCTTACAAGCTTTGCAAACCTTGGACAAATTTCTTAACCTCCTTCTGCCTCCATTTCCCCATTTTTAAAATGGGCGTTTTACTAGAACCCATTTCGTAGGGTCATTTTATAGTATAAGACGTGGTGATATTCTGTCTGGCCTGATGATGGTGTCTGGCCTGTAGCGGAGGCTCAGTAAATGTTAGCTATTATTAATTATGGTTATTATTATTATTACTATTTTCCAATAGCAAAGCAGGAGATAGAAGTGCTGAGGTGTGAGGGGCTACCTGCTAAGACTCTTGGGGCGTGAATTTGCCGAAATGGAATGTGAAGGCATATCGAATAAGGGTCCTCTCTTCTGAGTCATGTGAGCTTACTCAGATTTTTGGCTGTTGAGAGGAGGTCATTTGTGCGGGAGTAGGGATTACATACTTCCAGAAAGTAAGAAAATGTGCCATATCTCTTTGTCTTCCTCTCCTCCATTTGCTTTACAGTGAGGACAAAGTGTTAGAACCGGCGGTTGTCAAAGTCATTAATCCGGTGGAGCAGAGCGATGGCGGCCTTGAGTTCCGAGAGTCTTCCTCTTCGCTTGTGGTGAAAGAGATTCTCCAGGAGGCTCCCGAGCTCATCACCGAGCAGCTGGCTCATCTCCTCAGAGGTGAGAGATGGCTCTTTCTATTAAATACTGGAAGGCTTAATGGAGTGTTTCTCGACTTGCTCATGCAGAATGAGTGTGATCCATTCTTGGGTTAACAACCCCTTGAAAGACCACGGGAAGCTTCATCAGAGAAGCAGGGAGTAAAGAGTTTGTTAAAGAGTAGCATTATACTGCATATTAAAAATGTGCATTTAAAAATAGCCATGAAGGATCTTTGCTGTTTCCCTAGACAGGAGTTTTAAATGGAACTGTTGCAGCTCTGTCGGGGAGCTGGGATGGCTCCTCCGGGCGGCCGACAGCTTCCAGACGTGATTCGGACCCCACAGCGGTAAGATGCGGGGCCAGAATCCGCATCCTCACCTTGAAATGTCGCCTGATACTTGTATATGCTTGGTTTGTGGAATACTGCTTGGATGGCAAAATAAACACCTTTCATGTTGATGATTGTGTGTTGGGGCTTTTATAGTCACCTTGTCAGCTCATTGGCCCCCATCTTGTAACATTTCCCGTCCTAACTCAGCCCTGTGTTCCCAGCATTTCGTCATCGATTATCCTTTCAGTATTTTTCATCTCCATCCATGGAGCCCACACTGCTTCCAAAAGGGCTTTCTAACCTGGAAATTGTTAGCTGACTGTGGTGGCACAAAGTTACCACAAAAATTCAGTATTGCCTCACATAGAACAGCTTTGGGTGTCGTATAAAGCTTTTTTTCTTTCTTTCAATAATCCACCTTGAGCATGGTAGACATGGGTTTTTCTCAGAAGTATTTAACACAAGAAAGTGAAAAACAGTGATTAACAGACTGAAAGAACTTTTTTATTTTTATTTATTTTTTTTTTTTTAAAGATTTTATTTATTTATTTAACAGAGATAGAGACAGCCAGCGAGAGAGGGAACACAAGCAGGGGGAGTGGGAGAGGAAGAAGCAGGCTCATAGCAGAGGAGCCTGATGTGGGGCTCGAACCCAGAACGCTGGGATCACGCCCTGAGCCGAAGGCAGACGCTTAACCGCTGTGCCACCCAGGTGCCCCTGAAAGAACTTTTTTAAATGGAAGGAGATGACCAAGAGTACGTTGACACCGCTCTTTTGAAGACACTTTCCTTCACTTCCTGTCTCTTCCACAATGTGGAGAGGAAAATGTCCCAAAGTTATGTAGGTCCTGTGAATATTTTAGAACTCATGGCCCCAGTAAACCTGTTTTCAATTTTTTCTGGCAACGGACAGCTATAAAAATGCTCTGTGGGAAACTGTGCCCTCAACTAAACCAAATAAATACGAATCATTTATCTCTGTGACAGAGCAGAAGGAAAAGAAAGGTAATTGGGGATCCCAGCCAAGAGAGAAGTTGTTTGACGGTGCGAATGTGCAGTGCAGGCAAACACTAGAGAATATTTTGTTTGAATTTCTTGCAAACTAAGAAGCTTGGTGTCTTGTTCAAGAAATACATGCATTGGGGTACCTGGGTGGCACAGCGGTTAAGCTCCTGCCTTCGGCTCAGGGCGTGATCCTGGTGTTATGGGATCGAGCCCCATATCAGGCTCTTCCGCTATGAGCCTGCTTCTTCCTCTCCCACTCCCCCTGCTTGTGTTCCCTGTCTCGCTGGCTGTCTCTATCTCTGTCAAATAAATAAATAAAATGTTAAAAAAAAAAAAAAGAAATACACGCATTGTTTAGCAGGAAAGGAAGGTAGTCCGCGAATCGCTCGTCATCCTGCTTTTCTGTAGATAGTTAAATCAGAGCAAACTGTGATACATCGGTACGAAGGTATAATTTTGCTGTCGATGATGATAATAATGATGATATTCAGATTTAAGGAATTAAAACGGATGCAGACCCTTTTATGAGTGATGTTGGTTTTAGTCAACAGAGCTACCAAGAACCAGAGGTATGGTAAAGGGCCTTGTTTTTTCTTATCATTGGAGGTTTTTCTTAAGGTTGGGCTTGAAATGGTATCCTGTAGGAAGTTGGCAGAGTAGGGACGTCACTTGATTGCTGCTTGGACATTGGGATGTAAGAGGATGAAGTGCCTCTACGTGCAAAGACTGCAGATATAGATACTGTCATGAGAGAAAGTCCAGGGTCACAAAGTCTGGAAGGTGGCTTACTACAGTGAAAAGAATGCACTGGAGACCTTTGGCCAAAGTATGCATGTGTGCATGTGTAAGTGTGTGTACATGTGTGGAGAGGCCACAGAACATCACTGAGCAATTGTGCCAAGAAGGAACTAAAGAATGGGGATCCAAGAGGTTTGACTTTATTTTTTTTTTTAAGATTTTATTTATTTATTGTCAAAGAGAGAGAGAGCAAGAGAGAGAGAGAGAGAGCACAAGCATTGGGAGCGGCAGGCAGAGGGAGAAGCAGGTTCCCACTGAGCAAGGAGCCTGATGCAGGACTCGATCCCAGGACCCTGGGATCATAACCTGAGCCGAAGGCAGACTCTTAACCAACTGAACCACTTAGGCGTCCCAAGAAGTTTGACTTCGGCTCAGGTCATGATCCCAGGGTCCTGGGATCAAGCCCCTCGTCTTGTCGGGTTCCCTGCTCAGCGGGGAGTCTGCTTCTCCCACTTCTTCTGCCTCTGCCTCTCGCCTCCTCCTTGCTCTCTCTCTCTCAGATGGTTAATTAAATCTGAAAAAATAATTATAATAAATAAATAAATAAGTGTTCCTAAATCTTTAGTAGGTATCAGAAAGGAATCAAGTCGAATTTTTCAATATTCACTAAACTCAACGTTAGATTTCATAGTTTTCCAATCATGTATTAACACCAAACCAAATGGGAGGCTTTGGACGTGCCTGTAAATAATTTTAACATTCCTTATTTTCATAACATGGATAGTTCTCTGTCCGAAGAGCTTTCTCTATAAACAGGTATGTTATTTTATGTTTTGGGGTGTTCAAAATAATCATTAATTTGACACACAATTCTTGAGTGTATTTATGCATTTTTCTAGATCTTGAAGGAAAATAAAATTTCTATGCACACGCTTGCCACAAAGAATTTTGAAAAATGTCTGTTTCCAGATGTCGTGAGACTAAATATTTATGGCTGAGACTTGGAAGAGTTTTTTTAAAGTGTCTTAATTAGATCTCTTTGGGGGATATATTATTATGAACTTTGTACCCCCAAACCCTGAATTTACTATGAACAAAGTACTTAATCAATTTGATTGTTCTTTGCCTTTCATTCCCGTGGTCATATCCTAGAACACGTCATGCTGAGGCACACTGGTGTGCTGTAAATGGATTTCAAGTGGGCCATTGATCCCCTCAGTCCCTGGAAAGGACCCTCAGTATGCCTCCTAGCCACTATGCTGGGGGGAAAAAAGGGTAATTTTCAGTGTGTTCCCTCATGTGTGAGAGTTTGGGCCTATTCTTCCTTAGTCTTGCTTGGTTAGCTCCTTCTCCCCTGTTCAACTTCTGAGTATTACAGTGCTGTCTACTTTCATCCTGGGACATTTTTTTCTATATGCTATTCTTTTTTTTTTAAGTTTTTATTTAAATTCCTGCTTAGTTAACATACAGTATAATATTAGTTTCAGGTGTACAATAGAATAATTCAACACTTCCATACATCACCCAGTGCTCCCCACGACAGGTGCACTCCTTAATCCCCATCCCCTTACTTCCCCCATCCCCTGCGCCCTCCCTTCTGGTAACCTTCAGTTGGTTCTCTGTAGTTAAGAGTCTGTTTCCTGTCTATATACTATCCTTAAGTGGCCTCATTTCATTCTGAGATTGTAGATCTCTCTTTAGCATATTCCAGGTTCGTCTGCAGTGCCCATGTGACATCTTCACATGCATGTCTAACTAACACCACCACCTAACCGTGGCTGGAGTGAACCCCTTTAGTCCCCTGTGCCTCCAAAGCTGCTTTATCTCAGCTTTGCCATGTCAGTAGAAGGCACTGCCAACCACTACTGTTTCCTCCAGCCACAATCTAAGATGATTCTTTCTATTTCCTTTCCTCCCACATTGATCTGTCAGCCAGTCCTGCTGACTTTCCATCTACAGTGTAACGTGAATCTGTCCACACTCCTGTGATCACTACTGGTGATGCTCTTGAAGCTGCCATTCTGTCTCTTCCAACTAATGCAATGGCCGCCTGAGTGTTGCCCTCTTCCCTCCATAAAAGCTATTGTTCATGAGGTAGTCAGAATGGCCTTTTAAAGGTATAAATCAGTCGTGTCAATCTCCTGCTTAAAATCCATCGCATTCAAAATCCAGGCACCGTCCCCAAGCACCCAATCTACAATATGACCTCTTCCTTGCCTGCCCTGACATGTCATGTATTCCTCCCTATCTTTTCCCTTTGAGTGTTCCAGGGATGGGGCCCTTCGGTCTTCCAGATATGCCAAACTCTTTCCACTCTTAAGGATCTACATAAGATGCCCCTTCCTTCTGGAATGCTTATTTCTATCTAATTACCTTTATGTCTGTCGCAACTTTCTTCCTTCCTTTTGCTCTTTCACTCCAGAATGCAAGCTTCACGAGAAAGCAGACCTTCTCTGTTTTGTTCACTGCTCCGCTGACATGTCTCTGGTGTCTGGAACAGTGCGTGCCACATAGGAGGCCCTCAATAAACACAGTCATAAGATGGATTATGCACAATTGTGTATATACCTTCTATTTTTATGACGGTGTTGATTTAGTTAGTTCTGTGAAATGAGATTATCCATTTCATCCCTGCCCATCCCTCCAACATTCTTAATGTCCAGAATTTGGACATTGTTCTTTGCAGTAATAAACCCTCTTCTTATTTTTATTTTTTTAGCTTTTAGAAATCCTAGTAGAATTTGTTCTGTTATTTTGCAAGCCTTTGTTTTTATTTTCATCTTTTGGTTGTCTCTCTCTCTCTCTCTCTATATATATATATATATACATAGACATAATTGTATATATACTTTTTAAAAGATTTTATTTATTTATTTATTTGAGATAGAGAAAGAGCTCAAGTGAAAGAGAGCACAAGCAGAGGGAAGGGGAGAGGGAGAAGCAGACTCCCTGCTGAGCAGGGAGCCCGGTGCAGGGCTCGATCTCAAACCCTGAGATCATGACCTGAGCCGAAGGCAGATGCTTAACTGACCGAGCCACCCAGGCGCCCCTGTATATATAATTTTAAACCTTTCATGGAGTATAATACACATACACAAAACAAGACAAAACATAAATACAAAGCTCAGCGAATTATCACAAAAGGAACATCTTTTTAACAATTACCCGGGTAAAGAAATAGACCGAGAAGACCTCATTGTGACCCTTCTCATCACTACTCAGTTTCTCCTTAACTGAAGGTAACCAGTCTGCTTTTTATGGCACACACTTCCTTGCCTTCCTTTATACTTTTACTACCCCTTGTCTGTACCCCATAATACCATGGATTGGTTTTGCCTGTTTTGAATATTATGTAAATAGAATCATATAGTTATATTCTCATTGTTATGAGAAGTCTGCATTTATATTAAATATAGTTTGGGGCACCTGGGTGGCTTGTTGGTCGAGCTTCCAACTCTTGATTTCAGCGGGGGTCATGATCTTGGGATCCTGAGATCTAAACCCGTGATGGTCTCTGTGCTCATAATGGAGTCTGCTTGAGATCCTTTCTCTCTCTTTCTGTCTCTCTGCCCTTCCCCTCTGTACACACATGCTCTCTCTCTCTCTAAATAAATAAAATCTTTAAATAAATAAATATATGTAGTATCTGTTTGCATAAGTCAATCATCTATCATTTATCTGTTTATTATTCATGTCCTTCTCACATAGAGTATATGAAGTGGTTTACAAAAATGCTTGCAAATATAATAAAACAGGGGAAAAAAGTCAGAGTCAGGAAAAACAAAAATGTGTCAAGAAAGGTATAAGATCAAGATAGAATAAGAATATTGAAGGAGTAAAAATAGTATTCAATCCAAAACGTGGCATATGAGCCTCCTGGAGCCACTGAAAAAATAAAAAACAAATACATTGTAATATATATATCATTACTAAAACAAATACATAGCCCAGTTCCTTCTTTAAAAAAATCTAAGTCTAAAGTATTTTTTCCCTCGCATCAGTCTTCTGGAAAATACCCCTGATAATGTCATAGACATCCTCCAACATCTGTAGTAACAGTTTATGCAGGAACTGAGTGCAATGTGTCAGATATTTCCCACTCCCCAGTCAATCAGGGCAGCGGTGGTGTTTTAATCAACTTCACTGTTGTTAGTCTAGGAATCTGATTTTCTTTTTTTTTTTTTAATAATTTTTATTTTATTATATTAGTCACCATTCAGTATATCCCCAGTTTTTGATGCAATGTTCCATGATTCATTATTTGCATATAACACCCAGTGTAGGAATCTGATTTTCTGTTCTAAATTTCTTTTCTCTCCATGTTGCTATTTTTCTCTCAATACAGGAAATAAATCTTTAAATTCAATCATGCTGGAGTCTTTTGTAGTCTTACACAGAAAGCTGTAGATATATATTGCTGTTTGTCTTGTGGGAGAGTATCATATTCAAATATTGAGGTAGAACCTGGATATTACGGATGTTGTTAAAAATCATTTATATACCAATTAGAAGTAGGCATTGTGTTGCCAGGGTAGAAATAACCTGCTGTGTTTCTCTAATAATCTCCCTTGTCCCTGTGCCCTCTGGGCCGCAGCAGGACAGTCACGGGTAAATGTCAACAGGTGACTCACTCATAGCCAGTGTGTGTTCAGACCATGCAGGGGATTTAATGAGGTCCATGTAGTTTGCATTTCCTTCAATTAATACATCTGACAAAAGCTAGGTCTTGCTGTGGTCTTTTAATAAGACATACTTCAAACTTGGAATTTCAAGATCCAGATTATTAGCATCACGTTCATCTGGAAAGAAGCAGACTTACTTCCATAGATGACTTTCTAATTATTTGTCTAAGAAGAGCATGTGTTCGTTCGGACGGGATGGTAAACGACCCTGATTTTTGGAAATGTCTTTTTATTTCTTTCCCTTCCCCCACGTCTGTTTTTGCTGTCGTGGTTCTTTTTTCTTTATTTTCTTTCTCCTCTTCTGCATTTCCTTTTCCTCTCTTCCTGCTCTTTTTTTCCCCTTCCTACTCTACGCTTCTGCGATCCTTTTGTTATCATTTTCAAACAGGCTGCAACCTGCACCTGTTTAAAAGTCACCGTAGACAGTCAGAGTGGCCTAAAGTTGGTGTTTGGTTTTGCCCTGAGTTTTTGCCAAAAGCAAACGATTATGAACCCGCCAGAATCCTCAACCTGTGTTCTTTAATTTCCCCAGAGGTGTGCACTACAGGACTATTGCCAAATTTAAGGTCCATTAAATTGCTGAATCATCGCATTGGGGATTTGGTGCAGGCACGCATGTGTGTGCGTGTGTGTGTGTGTGTGTGTGTGCTTCTG